>NC_069112.1:25335770-25635770 GCF_025612915.1 Magallana angulata
GTTTAGTAAAACACACAAAAATGATTAAATTATGATAAATCATAATCTAATCTTTATTTTGACAAACCTGCAATTGGAAATACCTGAAATAATTTTATCAGTTGTGAGCGAAGCCTTTATGCAGGCATGCTGCCTAACATGTGTACTTTAATGCTGCTGTTTTAATATTCCCATTGGGTTGTTAAACCGTTTAAAAATCATTTGCAAATAATTTCAAATAAAAAAATCGGTTTAATATATAGTTGTTTATCAAGCTGTCAATGAATAAGTCAACAAAGTCTCTTTTTTTCAAAGATTATTTTTACTTCATTCGTCAGACTGACAAGTTTAAATATGTACATACATAACATACAATGACACAAACCTTACTTATATCCAAACCACCATCTTCATATAGGGAAAATGATTCAACAAATCAAATTCCATTAATCCTAATTGTTATTTCATGTTTGAATTTGTATGTAAAGTTTTCTTTACATTTTCCTTTTTTCGTTCTAGTACATGTGAATAATCCACTCCCCATTCAACACACGCACGGTTTTCAAAAGATTTAAACTTTTGCATAGCCCATTCTTATTTTCTACTTTTCAAATACAGGTAGTTTGCAATATTAGCTGACCCACTTTACCTTAAATTGACATTACATTAATAGATACCATCACAATTAATCATGTGCGGATCCAGAAAATATTTTTGGGGAGGGGGGGGGGGTCTGACGGTTATTTGAGTTTACCGTGGGAGGGGATATTTATGCTAATTCTATAATGTAAATTTAAAGAAATTTAAATCTAACACAAGGTGAAGCTCTGCCATTCAATCAACTGAATGATAACTGAATGGTCTGGAAAGGTGACCGAATGGCACAGATATGCCATTCAGTCACATTTCAGTCACCTTTCAATTGGCTGAATGGCAGAGATTCATCCTGTGATTTTGCAAGGTGTCTACCCACCCCCTCCCCCTTACTCTAGATCCGAGCATGACAATTCATTTACTTCAGAGATCTCTAACCTGCAATAAACATTAACATGAAATCAGACATTTTCTAAAGTTAGACGCAAGACACAAAGTTAATATAAAGCAAGCAGAGTGTGTAACATGTATGACTGAAGTATTGTCAAACTTATACCAGACATTTATTCCATGACGGATCTATTATATGCTAAATAGTAAATGTATATTGAGAACAAAATTCTTTAACATAGAAATAATTTGTTCAATTCAATGTATTTCAATGAAATGGTATATTAATTAACTTGTCGTTAACAATAAATCTAAAATATATTAAGGTAGACTTCTAGAATATGAATATATGAAGAAGAAAAAATCCAGCGACATGAGAGAGGTAGAAAACAAGAATTACAACACGCATGTGCAGATATAAAGGAGGGGGGTGAGTCTGAACCCCCAAACCATTTTAAAATTAAAATTTTTGTCTTGAATATACATTGTAAAATTAAAATTAGGCCTCGACCCCCCCCCCACCCCCCGAAACGCATAAAACACTTCACACAACTGATTTAAAATAAAATCATTAAAATCCAACTTGATCCCAGAAATGCGATATTAAATATCAAATACAGGAACATTTGAATAACTCTCAACCGAACGATCCTCTCCAGTATTGGATCCCATCACCTGACTGTGTCGAGTGTCTTAAAATAGATTGTAAACAAAACTATGTCAATATCACGAGTTGGTGACCGAAATCCCGGCGTCTAAGATCAATAGAACCGAACCGATTGTGACGTAGCAGATCTTGTGACTCCGGTTCTTTGAATAAAACACCTGTGTTTTTGCTGTATGTCTGTCTGTCAGTATCGGATAGTAGCCAGGTAAGTAAGATTTGCTATAGCTGGACTTCTTTTGTATTCGTGGATCTATTTGTACATGTATGTATACACACAAGTTCAGTTATTGGGTCACCGTTTAAAACTAGTATATTAGGGTTGTATTTAATTTTATTTTGTAAATTTTGTTCATTAATTGAATAGTTAAACAACTGATGTTACATTAATTCATTTTTTTCATAAATTAAACTTTTTCTAACCACTTTTATTGCTCCTTGATCTATCATATTCAAATGTTAATACATATTGTTATAATACAAAATTGAATATAACTTCAGACTTTATGTTTGGCGAAGGGATGAGCGGTCAGGCATTTTAATTGTTGAAAGCAACTATTCACGCTTATAAAGTATATATATATTTTTTATTAATATTTCGAACAGAATAGATTGCCCTGTTATCGGTTCTGTAGAAGTACAATTCATTTATAATTTTTTTTATTCCGGAGAGTCTTTTATTCAATTTCAAAATGTGGAATATTTCAATATATTTTTTCGTACGTAAATACATGTTCTTGTTAGCATTATTTTAATTATAAAACAGAAAAATGTATTATAATATAGTTTGTATTCACAAAAGAGTTAGCAACGAGATAACAAAATCATTCGGGTATTTGGCAATACTACAAGGGACTATGTGTTATAAATGTGAAGAAATTATATTTCATTTATTGCAAAAGTAAACAGGACTAGTGCACTTATGGGTCCCAGTAAAAAGTTGAAAGAATGAAACTGTATGATAATTTTGTTAAATTTAAGCGTACATGCAAATTGTATCCATCAGTAATTAAATCTTACGGGTAAAACGCAGTTTGTTGATATTAAGATTTCTACATAAAAATGGCACTGAAAAAGGGCCTATTCTCTATAGCTTCAGTGCACTTGCCCATTTTTTATGAAATACGAGTCACCATGCTTGTAAATACTCTATCTCTCTTTTCTCTCTCTCTCTCTCTCTCTCTCTCTCTCTCTCTCTCTTTCTCATGTTAAAACGAGTTTTGATAATATCATTTAAATTTTGTATGTCTGCATTTTAATAGAATGTCTACTGAAAAAGAAACACTTCAACAGCGTAGCCAGCCGGGACCAGGGGGACAACAAGCCCCACCAGCCCAGATCCCATCGGGCTTCACACCCCACTCACAGGGCGCTAATCCAAACGGGCACCTGCCGCCACCATTACACGGGGCTAACCTTCCATCACAACCACAGAACCTACCACAAGGTGGCTATCAACAACAGCCGCAATATATATACCCACAAGTACCACAATACGTTTTGCCCCAGAACCCTTCGTTGTCACAGCAACCACCTACAGGATACATTCGTTACAATCTTAACCACCCAGTTATGTTTTGTCCGACGCCAGCTCCAAAGAAATCCATTTTAGAGGCGTATCTGCTGCTGATTGTTCTGGGCTTATTCGGAGGACACCATTTATACCTTAGAAGTCCTGTATTGGGGTATTTTGTACTTTTTGGCTTCGGCCGATCACTGTTGTGTCCATATGAGGCATCCGACAAATTTAACTATTTGCGCAGGCATTGCGCCTTGGCCTTTTTTTATTTACTATGCAATGACAACCTTATTTAATCATATCACTAGACGTAGATTAATATAATGATTCAAATTACGTTTTTTTCACATATGCGTAAGAATATTAGTCGGAAGTATGATTCGCCTACTAAGTTCATTCATGTCTGCCATTTTGGAAATCATTAAAACGGTGTTATATATATTTTACTGCATGTAGCGTATATTATATTAACAGAGTTGACCAATGGCATTTCATGCTGATCATTCCTTTAAAAGGACTACTTGTTCTCCTTCGGATTACTTGGCGCAGGATGGCTGATTGATAAATTCAGACTTCCAGTCTTAGTGTAACGATGTAATAACAACGCTTCACAACAAAACCCAAAGCTAGCTAAGAAAAAGCATTTAGATGACGCATATGTGCTCTGGTTTCCAGGCGGTTTTCTAGGTAGGTTTTATTTTTGACAACAGCTCAAAAGCAAAATGCAAAGCCATGACTATATATTTGTTTTCCTTTGAAAAGCAATACCATTTAAAATGGATAAAGCATTTATTGTTGAAATACATAAGAATAAAATATTAAATAATCTTGTAAGTGTGGACGAGTGCGCATTATATTTACAAGCATAGTAGATGGGAAGATAATTCATTTGATTTTTTTTTTACAACATCATCCAATCGGCAACCGAGATTCAGATGCTATTATTGTTATTACCGAATAAATAACTGAACATGTATGCAAACGAAAGAAAATTAAATAGAATTACACAACAATATTAGACAAAGCGAAATTTTAAGCGGTATTCCTTTGTTCACTGGGCATGTCCCTTTTAAAAAGACGTTTTCCCACGTATCTTTCAAAACAATGAATGTTTCATTTGTGTATTTATCTAGGCATTAAAGTAAAAATGCGCTCTGGTATAAAAACAAATTTTATTATAAGAAGTAGATTTTAGTACATCATTTATAAGACAACACATTTTTGTCAAAAGGCCTTAGTAAACGTGTTCAATATAGAAGACATGCAATGTTGATAAGTTAAATAAAACATTTTTCAAAATAAGCATATTGACCTATACATAAATACAAAATAACAAATTGTGCCTCTCTTCACTGACATATTAGTACACTATTGTCTCAATATGTACATGTACACGAAAAGTTGCTCTCCTTGTCAATATTTTCGATTTTAAAGTGTATTTTATAACAATAAAATGGTTTTATAAACTTTACAAATTACAAAATACAGTTAAAAAATAACTACAACAAACACAACACCGTACGATGAAATGGAAAAATAAAATAAAAAAAGTAACAACCTCAGAACGAACCCATTGTAGATATTGGGTATGATATATAACATGTACGATAAGTCGCCTGATTTAAAATAACTAATTATACATCGTATTGTATAATATTTGAAATGATATAAATTTCTAACTTTTGTACGGCCTTCACATCAAAAAATATCAAATTGGCAATACATGTTATCTTCTATAATAAAATTAATTAGTTAAATACTATCACAAACATAAATTTATTCTAGCCTGTCAAATCCAAAAATATATATGTTCGACATGTATAAATAAAGTTGAAACACGATAATATTTATTTATTATTTTATACTTGTTAATGACTTAAAATGTCTGACATCCAACACTTTATGACTACTTTCAACCGACGTGTTTATGATGTAGCAGTTTTTTTTAGTAAAAACATAAATTTAACTTTTCAGAAACATGTTGGCACACTGACTCGGTAAGGTAAATTACTGCAAAGTTAAAACAAATTAGCATAGCTGAAATTATGAACATTAAACTCATATGATGATTATGATAAAGCAGATTTTAAAATTTATATTTAAATCATTTTAATATACTATTTTATAATTCATACTACTTATTTAGATTTAATTATTAATTTATAAGCAATATAGAGAGCTCAGAATTTTTGGTGAAATTTTGACCTTGCACCTTTACACATCATATTTATTCTGTTGTAATTGATTTCTTAAAAGTTGGAATTTTAGCAAAAATGTTATTCCTAAAATAATTTTTGCAATGTCATATTAAAGACGTTAAGAACTATAAGGGAATCATTGGTTCATTATACATGTTATCTCTCTCTCTCTCTCTCTCTCTCTCTCTCTCTCTCTTAAACCACGTTTGTTGTTTCACCGGGAGGGGGGAGGGGCATATGTCTACACACACAAATAGCATTTTCCTTAGTAACGTTTTACAAAGTATTAAACAAATTTGAAAGAAAAGAAAATTTTACTTTTTTTTCCAACGTTAGATTTATTTGATTATTTTTTTCTGCACATATCAGCTGCTAAATAATGTTTTCCTCACTAATAGAGACCGATTTCAATGAATCATGTTTAACCCCCTCCCTCTGTAAGCAAAACGATTTGTTAAAAAATAATAATTTTAGTAAAATTTCATTTTGATATAAATAAATAAGGATTGGATTATAATATCTTAGTAAAAAACCTTTGTTTCTGAACATCTGACAGAAATTCTGATACATTTGGATAAAATATAAAATGTAGTCGGGAAACGTCCATTAGCGTTCGCAGTTCTGTATATCTACTCCAATTTTATTAAGCGTCTAAAAATAAGAAATTACATGTTTTATGCGCCTGCAGCTATAAATGATTTTTTTCATCGTTTGGACGACTAACATTGGCATAAGCATTAACAGTGGACAACAATTTATTGTTTCATTTTGAATACAACAATAATTAGTTCTTTTATTCTTTCGATATGATTTACTTTAGATCAAACCTCTTTTGGACCACCCTTTTGTCCACTATCCGTTGCACAGTTAGTGGTGTTTTGTTTCAATCGCTTTTATGATATCAATGCCCTGATCTATCAACCTCTGGACTGGCTTCCAAATGATCCCCTTCATATGCAGCAGTTGTTGGTGTTTCCTAATTCAAGTCTGCTTCAGTCTTCGATAGCTAATAGTCCACTTATCATTACCCTTTTCACATGCAGATATAAGTGGTATTTTGTTTCCATTTTTTAAATTGACATCAGTTTCTATCAGGTTATAGAACACCTATTGATGATCCTTTTTACATCAACTGTTCGTGGTGGGTTTTTTTTGGCTTATTGTTTATCCCAATATACGGTGGATATCACTCATGGGATAAATTTTTGATATTCCACTGTGTGTTCTTACGCCACGTGACGTCATAGTTAATCATTACGTAGGTTTAGACGGTTGGTTGACGTAGAATGAAAAAGTAAATAATTAATTCAGTCGAGGTTGTTGAGATATAAATTTGAAACATTTAATGTTGTTTCAGTTACTTGTCATAGATTCATTAAAAAAAATGTTCGAAAATGAATGTCTGTTGGTTAAAATTCAAGGAACTTTTTTTCCATGCGTAACACTGTTGACGTGTTGTAAATAATGGGTTGTGCGGCTCACAATCACAATTTTTACAGAAAAAGTTGGGATTAACAAAATACTTCGTAAAACATGTGATAAAAAGAATCTCTCATGATTTGCGTTGGTATATGATTGTTTGGCTTCTCTTACTTTTAATGGCATCAATGAATGCTTTATTTAGCTCTTCTAAAACGATCCAATGGTTCTTTTCATATGCAACAGAATGTGGGGTTTTGTATCTAACGACTTGATTTACATCAGCCCCAGCCTTTATCAAATGTTTGACCACTGTAGCATTCCCATTTTCACATGCAACTATAAGTGGTGTTTCTTTTCCATCGCTTTGATTGACATCAGCCCCAGCGTCTATCAAAAATACGATGGCAAGCCAATCCTCCTGTTCACATGCGGCTGTAAGTGGTGTTTTGTTTCTATTGCTTTGATTGACTTTAGCTCCCGCTCCTATCAAACGTGTGATCACAAGCCAATTCCCCTGTTTACATGCAGTTATTAGTGGTGTGCTGTTTACATCGCTTTGATTGACATCGGCTCCCGCTTTAATCAGCTCCTCGACCACCAAAAGGTGTCCTCCTCTTTCACATGCAGCTGTAAGTGGTGTTTCTTTTCCATTGCTTTGATTGACATCAGCTCCCGCTTTTATTAGGCTCTCGACCACCATGGTGTTCCCTTCTTTACATGCAGTCGTAAGTGGTGTTTCCTTTCCATCAATTTGATTGACATCAGCCCCAGCTTCTACCAAAAGGTCAATGTCAAACCAAAGCCCCTTTTTACACGCAGCTGTAAGTAGTTTTTTGATTTCACCGCTTTGATTTAAACCAGCTCCCGCTTTTATTAGCTCCCTGGCCACCACATCGTGACTCCTTTCAAATGCAGCTGTTAGTGGTGTTTTGTTTCCATCGCTTTGATTGACATTAGCTCCCGCTTTTATTAGCTGCATGACCACATCATTGTGTCCTCTTTCACATGCAGCTGTTAGTGGTGTTTTGTTTCCATCGCTTTGATTGACATCAGCTCCCGCTTTTATTAGCTGGATGACCACATCATCGTGTCCTCCTTCACATGCAGCTGTTAGTGGTGTTTTGTTTCCATCGCTTTGATTGACATCAGCTCCCGCTTTTATTAGCTCCTCGACCACATCATTGTGTCCTCTTTCACATGCAGTTGTTAGTGACGTTTCTTTTTCATCACTTTGATTGACATCGGCTCCATTTTGTATCAACTCTCTTACTATATTGATATGTCCACGATAGCATGCAAGTGCCAGTGGTGTACTACCTCCATTGTTCAGATTTATATCAGCCCCTGCTTTTATCAACTCTTTGATAATGTTTAAATGTCCCATAAAACTTGCAGTTGTTAGCGGTGTTTCTTTTCCATATTTTAGATTGACTTCAACATGGCATGTAATCAACTCCTTAACTATACTGAAATGTCCAAAAAAGCATGCGCCTATTAGCCCTTTATAAACAGTTGTTGTTTGATTTCCGTCAAACTCCGCTATTTTCAACTCTTTGACTATACTCAAATGTCCTTCATAACAGGCTACTTGCAGAGGTGAAATAAACTCATTTCCTAGATTGACATCTGCCCCCGCTTTAATCAATTCCTTAACTACGAGTACATGTTCTTTAAAGCATGCAACTATCAGCGGTGTTTTATCCCCATCTTTCATATCAACATCAGCTCCATCTTTAATCATCTGTTTAACTAATTCTAACTGTCCACAATCACATGCAGTTATAAATGATATTTCGTTTGAATTATGGCTAACATTGGACTCCATTTGGATTAAACGTTTGACTATATTCAAATGGTCCCAATAACTCGGAAAGTTATGAGTAGTTTTTTCGTTATTGTTTGGATCAACGTTAGCCCCTGATTTTATCAACAATTTCAAAATTCTGAAATAGCCGTAATCACATGCAGCAATCGGTGGTGTTAATTCTTCCATCATTATCTTCATACCTTGTGGTATTAACCCATCAGTTTTGAACAAACATTCCATCTGAATTGCACGATCGGCTTCATCCTTCATGTTTACATTTACATCAGCCCCCACTGTTATTAACTTTTTAACTACATTAAAATGTCCATTGCTACAAGCAGCTAATAGTGGTGATACACCGTATTTTGAACGATTGATATCAGCACCCGCTTTTATCAACTGTTTTACAATACACAAATTACCTTTTATGCATGCATTGATGAGGGGGACGTTTAGATTTACATCAGCTTTTGCTTTTATTAGCTTTTCAACTAAAGTCTCGAATTCTTCCTCACATGCGCATTGTAATGGTGTATATTCATTGACAGCACCAAATTTCAATAACTTTTTTGCTAAGCTATCTTCACAAACAATTTGTAGAAGTGTAGAACAGCGATGAGATATGTTGATATCAGCCCCAGCTTCTATTAGTTCCATGGCTATATCTTCAAATCCACATCTACAAGCAATGAGTAATGGAATTTTCCCCCAAAAAAATCCTGTATAACCAAACTTGTAATTAAGAGTGTCTGCATTTATGTGTTTGAGTAATATTTGCACGGTATTGAGATCTCCAGAATAACAACCGAGACAAAGCAGGCGACATTGTTCTATAATTACAGGTTCGCAATATGTATCAACAGAAGTATCCACATGTGTGTCAGCATTTGTATCATTATCTGCGCCAGCAACAGTGTTTCTATTTTTATCAATATCTGTTTTGTAGCCTTCGTCAAAATCGTTTATTTTTAATGTTTCACCTATCTTACTATGATTAAACGAACTCACATCTTCAGTAATGTGCTGATTCATGATGGAAAGTTGGAAATGCTTATTAAAGGAATTAACAAAAAGGTCATCAACGTTTCCTTTTTCTTTAATGATTTGACTTAAAATATATTCCAAAATGTGATGATGCCCAAACAATATAATCCAAGCTATCCCTCTGACACTTCTAATCCGTTTTTGAATGACTCTTTCATTTATCAGACAAACATGGGTATCAAATCTCAAAGAATAGCGTTTCATATTCTCATCACGGTCATTTTTTGGTTCATAATTCCATGTGCATATTTTTGCGTTCTCTGACTCTGTTAAAAATAAACTATATATATTATAATACGAATGTTTCTCCAACACAGCAGTGAAGTCTTTAAGCACTGATTGACTTTTTAAAGCTTCGTTCCCAAAAACGTTATAAAGTTCTCCATCCTGTACGTCTTTGAACAAACGTTCAGCTAGCACATGGTATTGTGACTCATGCAGTTGTATACATAAGTCGATGATAGCATCATTTTTATGATCATTTTCGCTGAATTTGTTTCCTTTGCATTCACTTTCATTCTCTCTATTTTGGCTGTTATTTTGATCTATTTTAATATAATTAGCAATGTATTCACTACTCGCGTATTTCAAAATTAGTTCTGGATACATACTACCAAAATGATACGCAATAATTTCAAACAAGGAGTCGTGAATAAAAGTGAACCCACTGACACTTGTCTTTGTGTAAGTCCCCTCCATTTCTGTTAAAGCATCAATCAATTTAAAACTATCTGTTGTAACAGACACTTTGCATTTTTTCAGAATGCTGCACTTCATCTTTTCAAACAAGTCTCCTTCTTTCCTGTTGTCTATGATTTCTTCATCTTCATTGTCCAATATTTTTTCTGACAATTTGTTTTTATTGGCCATCAATAAGACTAACGCAGCATACTGGATCTTGTTTTCTGTTCTCAGTGAATTCATTGCCTTTATGATACAAAAAACTGGAGATATAAAAAATGATGGTCCATAAAATTGCAACTCTTTTTTGCTTGAAAACAGTTTACATAGAAATGGAAACATGTTTGAAGATGATGCTAAATTGTCTGCGGTCAAAATATCCCGGTCCAAATTAAATTTTTCAAGTAAGTTTCGTTTGTCCTCATCGGTTAATGCATTTTCTTTACCATGTAAAAACACAACATTTTCCTTTTTTACTAAGCAACAGTCTGATAGCCTTTCATTTCTAAAAACTGCCTCTCGGCACGTCATGAGAATTTTGGTTTTTGGGTTTATTGGATTTGTAAGTCTTTCACTGTACTTGTTTATCATATCAAGTTCAAACGCATTTAATCCAAAAACTCCTAGCACATCATCGATAACAAACACCTGTGGTGTAAATGAGTTACAATAATCCTCAATTTTGTTCTTATCATTTATTGGTAAAATATCATACCCCTCTTTCTGGAGTATAAGAGCAATATGACGGACCGTTGCTGTTTTTCCGGAGCCTGGAACACCAACAAACGTCACGTATGACTGTTTTCTGACTTGATCTAGCATCACTGGAAAGTTGTGTGTTTCTGCAAAAATATCGTCTTCTTCTTTCCATTTAAAAATATCCCTTTCATACAAAACTAAAAAAGAAACACACACACACACATATATATATATATATATATATATATATATATATATATATATATATATATATATATATATATATATATATATATATATATATATATATTTTTTTTTTAAATGAGAGATATTGATATTCAAATTGAATCAACTAACATTGTGATTATAATGTCAACGTTTTAAAATATGTTACTGTATAGCAACACTACAGCTGATAAAAACTTGTATAGCAATAAAAATATATGGATTTAACGACGATATAATATCATTGATACATTCATTAGACCTATTTGATATAGTCCACTGCAAAAACCTATGATTATAATCACTATAAAAACAATATAAAGAAAAGCATCCTACTTCTATTACAATATTGGTAATATGAGTTTCCATAAAGACATTTATTTTATTGCTATAACGTCTTTTTAACGTTATTTTCATATGTTTATTTTTCAAAACAATTTGAAATGATTTATAACAAAGGTAATTACCTTTAACACTCTTGGGAACACAACTGTTTTCTATTCTTTTAGTTTTCTCTGTTAATGAAGAAATAATCAATGTTAGTTGTGTTGCCTTTGTTTTTTAAGAGTTATCTTTCTTTTCATTTTGTTTGGAGTTAATTGTCCTTGTTAGGTACCTTTGTCAGCCATCATTGCTGATCCGAGTTTTTAGTTTGAGGCAGTTGTGGCCTACCACAGTGTGAGCTAAATGTTTATTTGTCTTATGCATTGTGTAAATGATTAGATATGAATGTAGGCTATCTTCTGATTCAAACTTTTGTATGCATGGTGTCTAATTTCTGCAAAATAACTTTTCAATGTTTTAATACACATGTACTACACGTGGTTGATAAGCCAATTTTTAATTATTGCAATTTAGGAAAGTTTTACTCAAAGTTCTGTCTTCTATTTTTTGTAAGTGATTTAACTATTACTTAGAAGTAAATTAGCGAGATATTTGTTAGGAAATTTGTATTATTTACACACCTTCCCTATTTGTTCTAAAAAAGTATGGAACACTGTTCCTGTCATAAATCATTTTATTTTTACTCTACTGTCACATTGCTGTATTTGGTTTTTGTATTCTTTCAGCTTTTTACCTTACACATAATAAAGGTTACACTACTGTCTCCAGGACAGCACATGAGTAATTCTAGTATCTTAAATAACAGATCCTAATATGTGTCCTTAGTCAGATGCAAAAATATTGTTTTTACTTAGGTCCCTGTAAACAAACTACCTGAAAGATCCTGAATTTTTTTATCCAAATTCAGTAATTCGTTGATGTATCCAGAGTTCTGTTCCGGATCCATGCAGCAAGTTTTTATTTCAACAACTGCGTCCTGATAAACGATAGATGTGCCTAGGTACTTTTCCAAATCCTGAATAATGCCTGAAATTTCTTGAATTTTCTGATGAAAATCGGTGTCGGAGATTGATAATTCTGGACAATGTCCATACTTATTTCTTATCAAACGAATTCTTTCAATGTTTGCAGAAACACTCCTGTCGCTTGGAGATGGATCATTTCCCC
The DNA here is from genome assembly GCF_025612915.1 of Magallana angulata. Classification (NCBI taxonomy): domain Eukaryota; kingdom Metazoa; phylum Mollusca; class Bivalvia; order Ostreida; family Ostreidae; genus Magallana; species Magallana angulata. The sequence goes on from NC_069112.1 coordinate 25,348,505, forward strand.
ATTGATTTGCATGAGGTGGTATGTTCGATATATTTCGCAACAAGAAATAGAGTAAAGTTATATCGAAGTCTGAGTAGTTTCCCTTGTGTATGATCCTTTCTTGTTCTTGGGTGATAGGAGGTTGTTTTCGTTTAGATAACTTTGCTAAGTATGTTTTAACTTTCTGTGATAATGTTGGCGGGGAAATCTCCTTCGTAAGTACAGCACTCAAAACATCAGTGCAAGGACCCAAGATAATTCGAGCTACACGAGCAAGGTTGGTAGTTTCCCGGGTTGATGCATACTTTGAATTAGCCATTATTTTTACAGCAAAGCACCATCTGTGCTAAAAGTAAAAATTAATTATTCAAAAGAAATATTCGATCATATGAATTGTTAATAATACAGTCCCTGAAACGTGCTTTTTCCTATTGTTGCGTTCGCTTACCTAAAATAGTGGGCCAAAAATAATTCTGAACCACGTGAAATAGTGTCAAAAATGAAAGATTTTTTTTTCAAATCATATGAATAACTAGACTAATACAGGTAATTTTGTGGTAATTATAACCATTTTTTAAATTAATCATTTTCAAAATTATCGGAATGCCAATATTACCTTTAAACACAGTTAAAACTTAAAATACAAAACATTTAGGCCCGATGGGTATTTGGCCAACATGCGTCCGCGTACGAAAGAAATGGCAATATTCAAGAAATTCGGATGAACGATCTGGGTCCCAAGTCGTCCATCCGATCCATTTTCAGACTAAGAGCTACAGACTTGCTGTAAGAGATTTTTAAACTCTTATTGATTTTTTTTTCTTATTGAATTTCCATTGTAAGCATTTGACTATTTAATGGTCTAATAAGATTTTGTATGAAGTTTCAAGATTCTACTCCTCATTGCTTTATCTGAAACGTTGCATGGAAAAAAGATTTACATCGCATTTTTTTAAATTACAAAAGGGTATACAAAATGAACTTATATTAACCGCTAACAAGCAAGCATAAAGAGAGACTGAGAGACAGTTTCTTCTTTTTTTTAAATCAAAAGATATTCAAGTAAAAATTATTTGTTTTCTTTATATGTGTTAATGAAAACGTTGATCAGCAAAGGGTCCTATGTCTTGCAAGCACCTACTTAATAGATTGTTACACGGGTCTACAACGATGACAAATATCGAAAAGACAATACAATATTGTGTGTGAAGGATGAATGTGTAGTTTGTTTTTTAGGTTTATTTTTGATAATTATATTTATCTGGATCAATTTTGTTTGTTGATTTGTTTTGTTTATTGAAAAGGGGAATAAAGAAAATGAGTGATTTCCTATATGAAATCAAGCATATAATTTCATATTATCATTGATCTAAAACATGTTGGAAAAAAGAAATATTGTATCAAGCAGTTATTCTGCGCATATCATGCATTCCTCTATTGTTTTCACAAATTCATGTATCAGTTACTGCACGTACTTACCTAAGAAGAAATATATTTCCAAGGAGATATACTTAGAATAGCTATAACTAGTTAACAGTTAGGTTCCAGCTTATCTTCTGCCATATGCAAACACGTGTGTACAAATGTTATCCAGATTTAAAAATAGCAATCATTGCCGGGGGGAGGGTCATCGCAACAAGATTGTGTACTAGCGTACAGAGTGTACATTGTTAATTAATAATTAATGTTGAATTAACAAACAAAATCATAAATTTATATTAACATACAGTCTAGAAAGTTAACTAAAATGCCAGGGAGTTTTGTTTTTTCTATCTTCAGGACGATTTCATTCGTCTTAAATTAATAGGGTGTAAGGATGCCGCCCACCTAATTAATACACATGCTCACACGTCAACCGACTAAAAATGACTCTATATTGGATTTATAAATCGTTCTAAAACATTCGATTTGATATATCGTCGTTAACAATTCAAAACTTTGAACGATTAAATTTGTTTTTATACATACCCCGACCCAGAGAGAAGAATCCATTCTTACCAATGGAAATTTAATTTACAAGAGTCCGCGCCAGAATGTCTCATTCGTTTATTTTTTCGAAGTTATTGTGGACGAGTCAAAAATAGGAACTTTTTTCTACTCTATTATTCGCATAATTGTAAGACCTTTTTCAACAATTACATTCAATCCACCTGAATTGTGAATGTTCTATGATTTTGTTCATTTTTTTCTGCATTTTTCCATATTTACACCCGCACTTTCTAAAGAAATGTCTCAGTCATTAATTTACGCGGTTATAGGAACTTTTGAGACACATTATACAATGTGAAAATGTACAGTGAGTGCAGTTTACTTTGGATCTGGGTTTTTTTTTTGTGTGTTTGTTTTTTTTTTATTATTTTGAGTCCTTTCTACCATTGCTTGAAAATGACTCAACGGCCTTGAATATTGTGATATTTATGTAATATTACATGTGAAACTGTTTTAATTCCACCCACAAGATTGAAATAATTATATAATATTAATGAAAAAAATAAATAAACTTCATATAGCCCATATCAAACGACATCTTAGCACTTGAATCTGTGCGTCCTTTAATTAATTTATATAAGCTTCAAGTCTGTAGTTTTTGTATGATAAATTTCGGATGGAAGTCATTTTTTCCAGACACTTAAAGTGTTTATCTTTATGACTATCAATCTGTATATGTACACATAGCTTAGACACGTGATCCCAAATACCCCTACCAAACAGAAAACGGTAAAGAATTCAGTCATTGAGTTTACATTTTATAGAATTTGTAAAAAAAAAAAAAACACATTGCAGTTTGAATGTTTGTTAATTTGTCAATCTATCGATATACAGTTTTTTAATAATTTTCGATTGCTTAGGCTACAGCGTATTTGATGAACGTTGAACAGCATTTTTTTCCACGGATGATAGCAAGTACAATTATAAAGCACAATTCATTTAATTACCTCTTTAAAATTGGGTATGTAATAAATAATTTATAAATTGCAGCTGAAGGTTGTTTGATATTTTCGTTTGTAGATGTTTATAAAACAAAAAACGCGAAACACGGGGCAAGTCATAATTAATATCCCTAATAACCGTAACTTAAATTGATCCACTTTGGATTCAAATATTATCGTTTACAAATATTAAGTTCACTTTTTAAAATCATCTCCACGATGATAATATTGTCTTCATCGTAAATCATTTTTTTGTTACGTCTTTCCACCTTTCAGGTGAAATACCTTTTGTATTTCTGATGTTTTTTATTATTATTATTTTTTTCTTCTCTTTTTTTCCAGGGACAGCTTTTTTATTTCAAGAGATATTGAAACAATTTTTAGCTCACCTGAGCTGAAAGCTCAAGTGAGCTATTCTGATCACATTTTGTCTGTCGTGCGTCTGTCCGTCCGTCCGTCCGTCTGTCCGTAAACTTTTCACATTTTCAACATCTCCTCAAGAACTACTGGGTCAATTTCAACCAAACTTGGCACAAATCATCCTTAGGCAAAGGGGATTCAAAGTTGTGAAAATTAAGGGCCACGCCCTTTTTCAAGGGGAGATAATTAGAAATTAATTAAAAATTTTGAGAAATTTTCAAAAATCTTCTTCTCAAGAACCATTAAGCCAGGAAAGCTGAAACTTTGTGGAAGCATCCTAAGGTAGTGTAGAGTCAAAGTTGTGAAATTCATGGCTCCCGGGGGTTGGGTGGGGCCAAAATGAGGGCTCGAAGTTTTACATAGGAATATATAGAGTAAATCTTTAAAAATCTTCTTCTCAGAAACTAATCAGCCAGGAAAGCTGAAACTTGTGTGGAATTATCCTAAAGAAGTGTAAATTCAAAGTTGTGAATATCATGAGCCCCGGGGTTAGGGTGGGGCCACAATGGGGGGTCAAAGTTTTACATAGGAATTTATAGAGTAAATCTTTAAAAATCTTCTTCTCAGAAACTAATCAGCCAGGAAAGCTGAAACTTTGTGGAAGCATCCTCAGGTAGTGTAGACTCAAAGTTGTGAAACTCATGATCCCTGGGGGTGGGTGGGGCCACAATGAGGGCTCGAAGTTTTACATAGTTATATTAGAGTAATTCTTTAAAAATCTTTTTCTCAGAAACTAATCAGCCAGGAAAGCTGAAACTTGTGTGGAAGTATCCCCAGGTAGTGTAGATTCAAAGTTGTGAAATTCATGGCCCCCGGGGGTTGGGTGGGGCCACAATGGGGACTCGAAGTTTTACATAGGAATATATAGAGTAAATCTTTAAAAATCTTCTTCTCAGAAACTAATCAGCCAGGAAAGCTGGCACTTGTGTGGAATTATCCTCAAGAAGCGTAGATTCAAAGTTGTGAAAATCATGAGCCCCGGGGTTAGGGTTGGGCCACTATGGGGGGGTCAAAGTTTTACATAGGAATATATAGAGTAAATCTTTAAAAATCTTCTTCTCAGACACTAATCAGCCAGGAAAGCTGAAACTTGTGTGGAAGCATCCTCAGGTAGTGTAGACTCAGAGTTGTGAAATTCATGATCCCTGGGGGTGGGTGGGGCCACAATGGGGGCTCGAAGTTTTACATAGTAATATATAGAGTAAATCTTTAAAAATCTTCTTCTCAGAAACTAACTCATGATCCCTGGGGGTGGGTGGGGCCACAATGAGGGCTCGAAGTTTTACATAGTTATATTAGAGTAATTCTTTAAAAATCTTTGTCTCAGAAACTAATCAGCCAGGAAAGCTGAAACTTGTGTGGAAGTATCCCCAGGTAGTGTAGATTCAAAGTTGTGAAATTCATGGCCCCCGGGGGTTGGGTGGGGCCACAATGGGGACTCGAAGTTTTACATAGGAATATATAGAGTAAATCTTTAAAAATCTTCTTCTCAGACACTAATCAGCCAGGAAAGCTGAAACTTGTGTGGAAGCATCCTCAGGTAGTGTAGACTCAGAGTTGTGAAATTCATGATCCCTGGGGGTGGGTGGGGCCACTATGGGGGGGGTCAAAGTTTTACATAGGAATATATAGAGTAAATCTTTAAAAATCTTCTTCTCAGACACTAATCAGCCAGGAAAGCTGAAACTTGTGTGGAAGCATCCTCAGGTAGTGTAGACTCAGAGTTGTGAAATTCATGATCCCTGGGGGTGGGTGGGGCCACAATGGGGGCTCGAAGTTTTACATAGTAATATATAGAGTAAATCTTTAAAAATCTTCTTCTCAGAAACTAATCAGCCAGGAAAGCTGAAACTTGTGTGGAAGTAAAGTATCCCCAGGTATTGTAGATTCAAAGTTGTGAAAATCATGATCCCTGGGGGTAAGATGGGGCCACAATGGGGGGTCAAAATTTTACATAGGAATATATAGGGTAAATCTTTAAAAATCTTCTTCTCAGAAATTTTTCAGCCAGGAAAGCTGAAACTTGTGTGGAAGCATCCTCAGGTAGTGTAGATTCAAAGTTGTGAAAATCATGATCCCTGGGGGTAGGGTGAGGCCACATTGGGGGGGGGGGGGGTGTCGAAGTTTTACATAAGAATATATAGTTTAAATCTTTAAAAATCTTCTTCACAAAAACTAATCAGCTAGGAAAGCTGAAACTTGTGTGGAAGCATCCTCACGTAGTGTAGATTCAAAGTTGTGAAAATCATGATCCCTGGGGGTAGGGTGGGGCACAATGGAGGGTCAAAGTTTTACATAGGAATATATAGAGTAAATCTTTAAAAATCTTCTTCTCAGAAGCTAATCAGCCAGGAAAGCTGAAACTTGTATGGAAGTATCCTCAGGTAGTGTAGATTCAAAGTTGTGAAAATCATGATCCCTGGGGGTAGGGTGGAGCCACATGGGGGGGGGGGGTTAAAGTTTTACATAGGAATATATATAGAGTAAAACTTTTAAAATCTTCTCAGAAACTAATCAGCCAGATGATTCTTTATAATTGTTAATACTTTGGCTCGAGGACAATTCTTCGGCCTCACAAGAAGGTTCAGAGTTTGATGTAGCTTTATATCCCATAGATTATTAATTATTAAGGATCTTTTTGAGAACTGCAATACTCATCATGTGATATGACTATAAAACCATCCTGTTAGAAAAGGGACTAATGATTATAAACATAAAAAATATCTAGGGGGAAAATGGATTTTATTTATACAGGATCTACATGTATTATTGTACATTGTCCAGATTGTTTGTATTATGACTCCATTAAGCTGATTTTATCATACCTATTGTTCCTCAGGTGAGCGATGTGGCCCATGGGCCTCTTGTTCTTTATGTTATTGGCCATTAAAAGTTATGGTACCAAATGACCCTTTGCTTGATAACTCTCAGAACTTTCAAAGTTATTGCCCTTGTGCACGAAAAGCTTGTAATCGCTACTCCTCTGAAACCATGAAAGATAAAAACTTTGAACTTTTACCAATGTCTTCAGTACACTTAGAGGATTCTTCAATCTATTCATACCGAAAGGATCTGCGCCCCCCTTCAAGTAGTTATTGCCCTTGAAAGTATTTACATATCTATAAAATCACTTCCAACTTTTTTATTATTTGTCATAGAAACTTCGGACCACTTGGGATGAAAGCGTCTCCCTTGGCCGAACAAAATGACATTAAGGTCAAATGTCAAGGTCATCTGAAAATCTCTTAATGCGTTTTGAGATCTCTTTTGTTTAATGTAGTAAAGACAAACTTTTTCCTGGATGTAATAGGACATCTTAAGACATTTTAAAATAGATCCCCTTGGCTCCTTCTTTTAAATAGTTATAGAGTTATTGCCCCTTTTGTACGAAAAGCTTGTTATCGCTTCTCCTCTGAAACCATAAGAGATAGAAACTTTTACCCATGTCTTCAGTACACTTAGAGGATTCTTCAATCTATTCATACCGAAAGGATCTGAGTCCCCCTTCTAGTAGTTATTGCCCCTGAAAGTATTTACATATCTATAAAATCACTTCCAACTTTTTTATTATTTGTCATAGAGATTTCGGACCAATTGGGATGGAAGCGTCTACCTTTGCCGAACAAAATGACATATAGGTCAAAGGTCAAGGTCAAGGTCATCCGAAAATATCTTAATTAATGAGTTTTTAGATCACTTTTGTTTAATGTAGTAAAGAAAAACTTTTTCATGTATGTAATAGGATATCTTAATACATTTTAAAATATATCCCCTTGACTGCTTCTTTTAAAATAGTTATGGAGTTATTGCCCCTTTTGTATGAAAAGCTTGTAATCGCTACTCCTCTGAAACCATAAGAGTTAGAAACTTGGAAATTTTACCAATGTCTTCTGTACACTTAGAGGATTCTTTAATCTATTTATACCGAAAGGATCTAAGCCCCCCTTCTAGTAGTTATTGCCCCTTAAAGTATTTACATTTCTATAAAATCACTTTCAACTTTTTCATGACTTATCATAGAGACTTTGGACTACCTGGGATGGAAGCGTCTACCTTTGCCAAACAAAATGACATAAAGGTCAAAGGTCAAGGTCATTTGGAAATCTCTTAATTAATGAGTTTTTGTATCTCTTTTGTTTAGGATGGTAGAGAAAAAAAATTTCATAGATGTAGAAGGACATCTTAAGACATTTCAAAATATAACCCTTTGACCCTTACCATGTAACAATTATAGAGTTATTACCCCTATTGTTTAAAGCACTTGTTATCGCTACTCCTCATTAACCGTTAGAGATAGAGACTTGAAATTTTTACTAATGTATTCAGTACACTTAGATGCTTCTTCAATCTATTTATACCGACAGGGTTCAAAGTCCCTTTCTAGCAGTTATTGCCCCTGAAAGTTTCGAACATTCAATAAAACACAAATAATTTTTGAATCAATAATCATAGATACATTGGACCACTTGGTATTGTAGCGTCTACCTTGTCAGATCAAAATGACATAAAGGTCAAGGTCAAGCAATAAAAAATTGCAAACCGAATCTTTTTTATGAAGTAACGCGGAAAAAATACTTGATTCTATTGAAGCAATCTTATTTCAAACATAAAAACCAATGAGGTGGAAAGACCTCTAATTGTTCAAGAACAATTAGTCTTCTAATTTTTGATTTCTTTTGTTTTTGTTTTTGTTTATGTTTTTTTGCTTTGAAAAGAAATGTTCTATCGGAAGCAATCCTGTGTTGGTTTAAATTGCCAGCGTACATTTGTCATGTCAGTAATACACATCATGCTTCATATGACGGTCGTGTATTGTAGAAACGTTGACTTTAATTACAACGCATAGGAACCAGTTTCTCAACAGACCTCCCAGTACTGAAACAATTCAAGATGTCTCCGTTACAGTAAAAAAGTGGGGAGTTAAACATGTGTACGTCCAGCTCTACAAGCACATGTATTGTCGTCTAGGCGACGGCCTGAATACAGCTAGCAACTCTGCTATCGATCGGTTACCCGAGTCTCGTAATGCATCTAAAGATAGAGAGAGGTGCAGTTTTGAAACAAACAACAAAAATAGGTCAAAGAGGTTCATCGTTATGAAATGAAAATGTACAAAGAAATAAGAACATTTGTTAATTTTATGTGGAATCATCTTTACTTGCTGCATGTATCATTACAAGAACCCCTTTCATAACTTCCTAAACGTGTACACTCCTACAAAAAAAGACCAAACTGACAGAATTGTTTCTGCAAATACTGACCATAAATTAGGAAATCATGACATTGAATACTATAGAAGGATGCGGAATTAATTTCTTTACAAATGCATTAGAAATTTGTATTCCTTTACAAGTTATTGACCAAAAACGTTGACGCCTCTTACTCCCTTATTACAGAAGTCAGTCCATTTTTTCTGTATACTTAATGAAATGTCTCGGTTGGACCAAAATCTTTTAAAATACATCTTATAACAAATAATCATCAGGTAGAAAAGTAGAACGGAAAATACGTGAAATTATTTGCATTTGTTCCCTAACCTTCGTTTCAACACCTACACCATTCCTTTTATTTTCATTTAAATAACAAATGAAATACGTCTTGCATAATTTAAATGTATCAGCGTCAAAACCAGCCCGTCTTTAAAACTCTGCCAGTCCTCGTTAAAACTAGACCCATCTAACAAAAGAAGTCCTTAAATTTTACTGAAAGGGGAATATTCAAAACCGAATGGTGATTTTCATCAAGTAAAATATTAAACGACAACATCGCGCGGCATGTTATCAGACCTGAAAATTCCAAAACAATTGATAAACAAGCGAGCGAGATATTAGGGATCAAAGTTGGTGTCTAGAAGAAAACAAAGATTTTTTTTTTCTCAGAATAATAGAAGGTCTTCGACTTCCGAATCGGAAGACCTTAATAAAAAGTACAACACTTGTAACAAAAGAAATATGGATGTTATATATGAAATCAATAAATCAAATTACAGATATACTTACAAATAATGTAAACGCAATTAAAAATTCACCGCGTACAATCTAATATTTTCAACACACAGGTAAATATGTATATTATTTATGTTACAAGGATTTCGTTTTTTTATCGATGATATATTCCAAGTTTTTTGATATACTTCTAGTACATATTTTAAAACATTAATCAATTAATTATCTAATTCTAAGTCAAATAATATACATACATGTACTAGATTAAGTTTGATAGAAAGCAAGATAACACTGAATATATTCGGTTATGGGGCACTGAACAACTTTTGACTTCTAAATCAATGACACTCAATGAACATATGGATTTATGTTTACATCTACCAAGTATTATTCCCTCTATTTCTTACAGAAAGTTATAGTTAATTCATAGCTCTATAGAAACAGCCAGATTGATATCTACACGTCCAGTTTATTGATTGGTCGAAATCTACAGCGGCTGTAACTGACAGGAAAGTGACAGGACCAAACTTGACACGCCCAGTTTATCGATTGGTCGAGGCCTACAACTACCTAGGAAACATCACGGACTGCACGAAATAATCATGACGATGCCAGACGCAAATTTTCACAGGAGGCAATTTGGCTGTTTCTTTTAGTTAGCGTTCTTACGTACATGAACAGTAATTTAGTGAATTTTACTTACTTTTCATAATCAATTTATCAATTGGGTCAAAGAAAAATGTTAATATAAACAATAAAATGCTTTCTTTGATGATTCATTCGGGTAATGAAGGTAGCGATTATTTCAGGAAAAAATTACATAACCTGCTAACGCGGGTTATTTTTTTCTTTTCTGCAATGTCGCTACCTTCATTACCCGAATGAATCACCAAAGAAAGCATTTTATTGTTTAAATAATGACAACAGCAGGAAATTAAGAAATATTTTAAAAGACCAAAGGTGGTGAAAAAATGCGTTATTTATATGACGGTAAAATTGATAAGTGTGCGAATTCATTAACTCAGTTTATGTTGATGCATGATAAATTCTACGGGAAAATAATGTAATTCCTTATATTTTTGTAAACACAAATCGAATAAGTTGGTTATCTTTTGTTATATGTTTTCCCCATTTTTACTTCAGTTTAAAACGTTTTCTCTACTGGCTGTGCATTTATTATATAATTAAATATTAATAAAATGAGTATATATTATTTAATTTCAATGCTTGGCCAAATTGTAAACCATTAAATTGAAACCAACTGTTATTGCAACAGTATGTACAAATGGGCACACACATTGTAAAATTTCAATATGCATTTTTATTTATGTAAGAGTCTGAGGATACCTCCCTCCCACCCCGAGTGCTATTGTTCATCATGCGCTCAAGTTTGTGCTCTGACTGCGTGCTGTAGGCGCTCACCCGATTCCGTTCAACGTTCGTTCAGAGTTTGCTCACCGATCACCCACCGTTCATATTGGAAATCAGAACGTTTCAAAGACTGTAAAAACTATTCTTGCAGAATTTCAACATACATTTACATAACGAGCAAATGTTTAATAATTCATAATTATGTTCATTGCATGAATTTTGTTTTTCCTCGGAATGAAATGTCACACTTTCAATGTTTAAAAATACAAGTGACTGTCGGATATATGTCCCTCTTCTGAAGATTTATATTCGGCAATATGGCCGACACTTCGCATTTTCATCTTTTTATTTTATGATATTAAAATATGTACTGATTTACCTGGCCTCAGTTCTAATGTGGTAAGGCCTCAAAAATTGTCTCTAAATATGAAAGGTCTCAAATAAAAAAAATATATACATACATATAATACATACAGCTTACTCCACTTATATTGAAATCGCTTATTTTGAAATTCTGCTTATTTTGAAATAGAAACAAATCCCCAGTTGTTGCCTGTCATTTTCTTTGCACTGATTTAACGGATATAATGAACTCGGCTATTTTGAAATATCGCTTATATTGAAGCCACTGATTGGTCCCCATAGGCGATATTTAGTTGTTTTTATAACGGTTATATTGAAGTATTCCCTGGCGGTTGTCGTCACGGTTGGTGACAGTAATTATGCCAGGCTGACCGGTTGATATACAAAGGTGTGAATTGAAAAGTTCTCATTATGTGTGTTTTTATACTTCTTTCAAAAGTAAAATTTATTCACTGTTGAATTTTTTGTTTTTACGTACTTTACGGATGTAATGAGGGTAGACGTTATATGGAAACCCCACAGAAAAGAAAAACCTTATCTGTATATACCTTGAAGGTTGTATGGGACATTTGTCGATATTAATGTTGATTATAGTACATTCAAAATAGAAAACTTTCAGAATTTCCAAATTTTACACAATTTAATCAAAACATTTAATTTTGAAAATTTTGGAGAGGTAAAACCCCCAGCGGGATTCGAACTCATGGCTTACAGATTTATAGTAAACCAACCAACTGCGCTACGCTGTTGGATGACTAAAAAAAAACTACTTATATAATTACACTTTATTTTATTGTTTATTTCAAAAACAAAATACGTAACAACATACAGGTGTCCCATACAGCCTTAATTTATATCCATTGGCATTGCATTTAGTTAAAAAAAAAATATTTTTCCCAGAAACGTAGAACGGTTTTATTATCAACAATAAAAACTCTGGCAAATACAAACACCACTGGGGACCTACCGGCTGAGCGGGAATCGAATTAATTATAGTTCATTCAAATATGCCGTAAGAGATACAACAGGTACAGCTTCAAAAATTAAATGTCTAACTATTGATAACCAAATAGTTCAACAACGCATACGTATTTGTTTTTGTTTGTTTTTTCAAACATAGCGTTTCTTGTTTGTCTTTGTAATAGGCAATGGTTCCTATCTGGTTGATTGTGTATATTATTTTTAATTACTTTTCGTAAAGTTACACTTAAATCTTCACAAATAATAATCAAAAGGTTTAATTCTATGCCTTCGTAATAGATGTTATATTCTTGTCACCAGTAAGACAGCTCTGCTGCGATTAGTGTAACAAAACTACTTTGCCTATTTCCCAAAGAAAAGCTATACACTCCTTTAGCTTTTAAATCATGTATAATCGCTTTGTCTATAGGACACAATTAAATCGCTGTTCTGTTAACTGAAGATGACTTCCACGTAGCTTTAGACCTGATGATAGGAGACGGTCACATGTTTCAATAAAATTTAAATTGGAAATTCCTGGTATTTGATAAAGAAAAATTTCAAATCGATATCTTTTAATAAAATGTATAGTTCACGAACAAATGTTCTGGAGACATTTTGTCATTTTTTGAAAACGATTTCAAACATTTATATGTGAGAACTAAGCAAGATTGACGGTAATGATGCACACATTTCGAATGATAACCAGTACATCTTTATCTGGCATATTAAGACCATGATTTGAAACGTGATCATTTTTGTTTCGAAAAATAATAATCAGCGGCCTTGTGAACACTTTTGAATCTTTAGGAGAATTTGTAGAATTAGTCGTTATGCTACGTACACTTTGTCATGGTTTATAAAAAAAGTATTTTCTATAGATTTGAGGATCTTTACGTGCAGTTTAATTTATATCTTCAAGATGAAAAAAACTAACATAAACGAAACTAGCATAAACAGACATTTGATACATTCACTTAAGTATCTAACCACATGATGTATTTGTTATATTAAACTTGGTAACAGTCATACAAATATAATAAGAACTAGACACGATCCGGTTGGAAACGGAAGACCTTAATTATGTAGAAGAAGTCAAAAGAAGCCAACATATTTCAAATTATTCCAGCTTGTGTGATTTTGAGTCAAATGAATATCTGATATAATGAAACTCTAGAAAAACTTGATTTACTATAATCTAGGATATCAGTAAAATCTGAATATTTTTAATACCCTATTGTAGTTTGTGACTAACCATTATTTTTGCCACACACACTTCCTCAACCCTATTTGATTTAAATCTCTAAAGACATATCATCTGAACTTCATTAGGAATGTATTTGAAAAAAAAGTTGACCATAAAAAATAGTGGATACAAACATAATATAGATGTACAAATAATGCAGCATACCTTTTTTCGTACAATACTTTTATCGAATTTACAATTAAAAAATAGATTCAAGTCTTGTTTATCTCGTTGCGTAGCAATTTCACAACATGATCGATCCAAAATTTAACCAGTCTGCATATTGTCGAGATCGATTGAGCAATGCAAAATTAAATTGAAAGGTGCCGTATCAATTTACCTTTAAAAACCATTATACGCATGATAATGATAATACAGTCTGTTACCCGTCAAATGTTTAACTTGTGTAAAGCATTGTATTTAAATGATTCGTTTTTTTTTTTTTAATTTGGAAGTATTAATAGTTGAAAGGTTATGGAGACATATAAACAATTCATAGATTTTGACTTTGGCTAAGCTTAAGATTTTTTTTTTTATTGAATGGAAGAAATATAGACCTCTTTTGACAATTTACGAAAAACAGTTTTTATAACCGTTAATATTAAAATGCTATAAATGAGTCATACTTTGAAACACAAAATGATATGGGATAAATGCTCATTCATAAAATATGATATATAAACATATTGAATGATCAAAATCGGTAAGTATTATATGTTTTTGTTACGGAATGGTTTTTAATTTGACGTAAAATAAGACCGATTTCTCATTGACTTATTTATCTAAATGCTGTATATTACTTGGGATTGTCACGGCTCACTGCACGTGGTTTTGATATCTTAACCTGTGTACCAGTTTCATTATGACCGAAAATCATAATCAGCAGCCTTGTGAACGCTTTTGAATGTTTAGTAAAATTCTTAGAATTAGTCGTTATGCTACGTAAACCTTGTCATGGTTTATAAAATAGTATATTCTAGAGATTTTAAGGATCTTCGCTTGCAGTTTAATTTCTATTTAGAAGATGGAAAAAAAATAGCATAAACAAAAATAGCATAAAAAGACATTTCACACATTCACTTAAGTAGCAAACCACATGATGTATTTGTTATATTAAACGTGGTAACAGTCATACTAATATAATAAGAACTAGACACGATCTGGTTGGAAACGGAAGACCTTAATTGGTAGAAGAAGTCAAAAGAAGCCAACAAATTTTAAATTATTCCAGCATGTGTGATTTTGAGTCAAATGAATATCTGATATAATGGAAGTCTTGAAAAACTTGATTTACTATAATCTAGGATATCAGTAAAATCTGAATATTTTGAATACTCTATTGTAGTTGGAGACTAACCATTAATTTTCCACACACACTTCCTCAACCATATTTGATTTACATATCTAAAGACATATCAACTGAAAGTTCATTGTAATGTATTTGAAAAAAAGTTGACCATAAAAAATAATGGATACAAATATAATATAAATGTACAAATAATGCAGCTTACCTTTTTTCGTACAATACTTTTATCGAGTTTACAATAAAAAAATAGATTCAAGTCTTGTTTATCTCGTTGCGTAGCAATTTCACAACATGATCTATCCAAAATTTAACCAGTCTGCATATTGTCAAGATCGATTGAGCAATGCAAAAATAAATTGAAAGGCGCCGAATCAATTTACCTTTAAAAACCATTATATGCATTATAATGATAAAACAGTCTGTTACCCGTCAAATGTTTAACTTGTGTAAAGCATTGTATTTAAATGATTCGGTAAACACAATTAAATCATGTCAACTCATTAAAAAGCATCGGTGAATCTTGTAATTTTATCTTTAAAATTAAAGACGAAAATGTTTTTTTTTAAATAAAAAAAAAATCAGTATCAATTTTGTGGTGGAAAAATTTGTGTCAAGAAATACATGAAACACTTTCTTAATAATTGTCAACATTGACAACTATCGAGAAATAAACGTTTCGCATTATTAGAATCTTCCGTCTAAGCGGACGACTTTTTTATTATTCTATTTTTTTTCCTCATTTTTTTTCTTTACAATTTTTGTGCAGGAGAATTCTCGGAGATGGGCCGTGTAATTTTTGTAAAATGTTCAGCATCAATTTCTTATTAACTGAAAGTTATTCCTCAAAATCGCTTTTGTAAACATCACATCTGGTTTGGATTTTTCTGCAGTTTTTTCCCATTTACTAATCTACTAATTTACGATCTTTGTAACTTTGAAAGGATGCACTTCATTTAAATGATTAAAGCATTTCCCTAAATGAAAAATGAAGGAATCCCAGATGCTAGAATATTTTTAAACAAAGTAAATCTACTAAACATTGAATTACTTTCCGTAAAGTTAAACTGAAGATTTAACATGTCGCCTTATGTTTAATTATATGCCTTCGTAATAGATGTAATATTTCTTGTCACCTGTAAGACAGCTCTGCTGCGATTAGTGTAACCAAAACTACTTTGCAATATTTCCCACAGATAAGCTGTACACTCCTCTAGCTTTTAAAATCATTTATAATCGCTTTGTCCATAGGTCAAAATTAATTCGTTGTTCTGTTAACTGAAGATGACTTCCACGTAGCATTAGACCCGATGATAGGAGATGGTCACTTGTTTGTTTTAATGAAATTTAAATTGGACATTCCTGGCATTTGATAAAAAAAAATTTTAATCGATATTTTTTATTAAAATTGTATTGTTCACGAACAAACGTTCTGGAGACATTTTGTAATTTTTAGAAAACAATTTCAAACATGTCTATGTGAGAACTAAGCAAGATTGTCCGTAATTATGCAAACATTTTGAATGATAAACAGTACATCTTTATCTGGCATATTAAGACCATGATTTTAAACATGTGATCATTTTTTTTTCGCAAATAACAATCAGCAGCCATGTGAACGCTTTGAAATCTTTAGGAGAATTTTTAGAATTAGTCGTTATGCTATGTAAAACTTGTCGTGGTTTATAAAATAGTATATTCTATGGATTTCAAGGATTGTTACCTGCAGTTTAATTTCTATTTGCAAGATGAAAAAACTACAGTTTCGATCTAAAATTTAACCAGTCTGCATATTGTCGAGATTGATTGAGCAATGCAAAAATAAATTGAAAGGTTATAAAAAACAAATTCATAGATTTCGACTTTGGCTAAGCTCAAGATTTATTTTTTTTATTAAATGGAAGAAATATAGACCTCTTTTGACATTTTACGAAAAAAGGTTTTTATAACCATTAATATTAAAATGCTATAAATGAGTCATACTTTGAAAAAAACTGCTGTGGGATTAGGGCTCATTCATAAAATGTGATATATAAATATATTGAATGATCAAAATCGATAAGCATTATATGTTTTTGTTGCGGAAAGGTTTTTAATTTCAGGTTGTGTAGGACCAATTTCTACTTGACTTATTCATCCAAATGCTGTATGTTACCTGGGATTTTCACGGCTCACTGCACGTGGTTTTGATATCTTAACCTGTTTACCAGTTTCATTATGACCGACAATAATAATCAGCAGCCTAGTGAACGCTTTCGAATCTGGAGGAGAATTTTTAGAATTTGTCGTTATGCTACGTAAACCTTGTCATGGTTTATAAAATAGTATATTCTATAGATTTCAATGATTTTTTACTTGCAGTTTAATTTCTATTTGCAAGATGGAAAAACTAACATAAACGAAAATAGCATAAAAAGACATTTGATACATTCACTCAAGTATCAAACCACATGATGTATTTGTTATATTAAACGTGGTAACAGTCATACTAATATACTAAGACCTATTTTTATTTAAACAATATTTTATTATGTAAAAAAAAATATTATATAATAGGATTGGGCAGCAGGTAATCTGCCTATTCGAGCCCTCTCCTTAATAATAATAATAAGAACTAGACACGATCTGGTTGGAAACGGAAGACCTTAGTTATGTAGAAGAAGTCAAAAGAAGCCACCAAATTTAAAATTAATCCAGCATGTGTGATTTTGAGTCAAATGAATATCTGATATATTGAAACTCTAGAAAAACTTGATTTACTTTAATCTAGGATATCAATAAAATCTGAATATTTTGAATACTCTATTGTAGTTAGAGACTAACCATTATTTTTCCACACACACTTTCTAAACCCTATATGAGATTTACATCTCTAAAGACATATCAACTGAACTTCATTAGGAATGTATTTGAAAAAAGAAGTTGTCCATAAAAAATAGTGGATACAAACATAATATAAATGTACAAATAATGCAGCTTACCTTTTTTCGTACAATACTTTTATCGAATTTACAATTAGAAAATAGATTCAAGTCTTCTTTACCTCATTGCGTAGCAATTTCACAACATGATCGTTCCAAAATTTAACCAGTCTGCATATTGTCGAGATCGATTGAGCAATGCAAAAATAAATTGAACGGCGCCGTATCAATTTACCTTTAAAAACCATTATATGCAATATAATGATAATACAGTCTGTTACCCGTCAAATGTTTAACTTGTGTAAAGCATTGTATCTAAATGATTCGGTAAACACAATTAAATCATGTCAACTCATTGAAAAGCATCGGTGAATCTTGTAATTTTATCTTTAAAATTAAAGAAGAGACTGGTTTAAAAAAAAAAAAAAATCCGTATCAATTTTGTGGTGGAAAAAATTGTGTCAAGAAATACATGAAACACTTTCTTAATAATTGTCAACATTGACAACTATCGAGAAATAAACGTTTCGCATTATTAGAATCTTCCGTCTAAGCGGAAGACTGTTTTATTATTCTATTTTTTTCTCCTTTTTTTTTCTTTACAATTTTTGTGCAGGAGAATTCTCGGAGATGGATCGTGTAATTTTTGTTAAATTTTCAGCATCAATTTCTTATTAACTGAAAGTTATTCCTCTAACTCGCTTTTGTAAACATCACTTCTGGTTTGGATTTTTCTGTCGTTGTTTTCCCATTTACTAATCTACTAATTTACGATCTTTGTAACTTTGAAAGGCTGCAATTCATTCAAATGATTAAAGCATTTCCCTAAATGAAAAATGAAGGAATCCCAGATGCTAGAATATTTTTTTGTAAAAGTAAATCTACTAAACATTAACAAGTATTCTGTTTGTCCTCTTAATGCCAATGAAAACTAACTAAGATTTAATGCACTTTCTTTAAACTGTGTTTTCATCGATGGTCGTTCAATAGAAAATTTCGTATATTTTCTTCTTGTATTGATAAACCAAATTAAATGTTACTTAGAGTGTAATTTCGTAAAACATATAGTATTGGGAAGGGAAATCAGCATTCATACAATTAATCTATCAATAAAACTGTTACTGTTGATAAATCCACTAAAACTGATGCCAAAGAAAGAAATAACAGTTTAGCAATCAGAAAATACTGTACCACATAGGCAATAAATATACTGACCCTAGAGTCATTGAAGTTCATACTTCAATCGTCCTCAAATGCTACATGTATATGGGTATAGTCCACTAATGCATTTTCCATAGGCGGTAATGTTAACGTTAGGGTTCATAGCTCCGGCCCTAATTTTCGTTCAGCAGCGAGGGCCCTCTTGAATGAAAGCTCATCAAATTGTCTCTTTCCTATTAAGATTTCGTGGTTTGAAGTTAGATTCGTTATCAGGCAAAATGCGTCTGTATTGAAAAACTGTGAAAATGAAAGTAAAAGTAGGAAGTTTCTCAGTTTTGGGAAGGGTGTATATCAAACAATTTCAATTCTTTTCTTCAAATGATAATTCAATTTTGACACTTGTTTTTAAAATTGAAAATCTTCTTTTCTGACATGTGTTAAGCAATCTGATTTAAGACGTCCCAATAAATGTATATACGCTCTGAAAGTAAAGGGACTATTTTGCTTAAAGGCACTACTTTGTTGTCCTACCGATTCTAAAAATAGTTAGAGGGATATACCCATAAACAGTACAGTACAGTATCAGATTTGTCTGCCAACATATGCAATTCATTTTAGAATGTTTCGTAAAAAAAATGTTTTCTTCATTCTCTACAAATTGTTCAATTTGTTCAAATTAAATTGAGGGTGGCCAAATGTTCGTAGAATTTGTGGTTCCCACTCATATACCAATTATTGACTTTCTAAATCGGGCAAGGAATGTAATTTAGTTTTCAAACAATTTAAATAGGAATAAATCTTTGTAAACCACTTGAGAATTGAACAATTTATAAATTTATTCTTTCTTTTATTATTTCCTATCGGATCTTACTGTTTTTCTCACATAATTTTGATTATATTCTGTTAACGTCTTTACCAATTCAGATAGCACATATCATATCAAAACAAATCTTAAAATTTCAAATGTAATGTTTAATACATTGTAAGAATTATATGTTTTTGATATCTAGACAAATCCTTCGCCTTTAGACTACAAAAGACTTCGTTTTATTTGTTTAAAGTCGGTTACATATATAAATATATAAAGGATCTCTCATGATTTGTGATGATATACGATCTGTATCCAATATATTTTCTGATTTTTTTTCTATTGCAGAGCCTTAAATATTAATCATAAATAATCGCAAATCTTTTGTTGAACTTCAATCTTTTTTTATAAACACTATAGTTGTGAGCCGCACAACACTTTTACTACAAGACGTTAACAACGTTACAAATGAAAAAAAGGTCCAGAATAAACAAATTATTATAGGACAGCCTTAAATGCCTCACATTCATAACTCTTCACTTTTCAACTGATTTACTTTGTTATTTGTTTGATTTGACATCAATCATCCTACTTTTAATTAGAATTTAGATTTAATATTTTTCTCTCTTTTTTCTTTTCTTTTTTTCTCTCCGAAAAAAACTAAAACAGTAAATTCATTATTTTTTGCCACATGTAAGTTACACCAACCAAAGTTCATTTGCGAAGTTTTAGGAAAAACTACCCTCTGGTTCGTTTAAGGGCCCACTTAAAATACAGGTACATTTAGTTTTGGAATATGTAGGAGAATGTCATTTTTCGGAATTTGAAGCAGATTATAAATAGGTACTAAAAAAACAAACAATTCTCCTCAAATTGTAATATCTGATTAGTTTATGTGTATAACCTACTCAACTCTACCGTCTGGTTATAGTGAGGGTCATCTCAAAATATCAAAATGCACCAAATCTTGCTATATATTTTGATATTTTATAATTGTTTATTATTTTTGATTTATTAAAGATGATGGTTTAATTTAAACTTAACCATGTGATACGTAAACAGTATATCTTAAAAGTGTAATACACCCTTGACATGAAACACGGATTTCTTTGGTTGCAATTCAAAAAATGTAGTAGTGCTTTGCTTCAAATTATTGTCTTAACTATGTAAATGTTTTTGCAATTAGTGAATAGGTGGTGTATCATAAATATTGATGACGAAAGAGTTTAACCAACCTCAATGTACATTTCTGTGCGAATGATGGTTGTTCTTGTTTATATTGAAATTTCAAAATGCCATATCCGTGAAAATGGTGCCTAATGTTAACAGATATTGGTTTGAAATATTATCAATTATTTTACGAGGTATTCGTATTTTATAAACGATACCCAAACTCTTCCCTGTTTTAACTCTAACTAAACTCTCCCGAATCATAAATTGTCCTAAAGGGAAACCATTACGTGTTTTGCCTGCTTGTATAATCTCCAATTTATCAGATCAATTTATGTTAAAAATACCGAATGGAATTATACCTTTCCCTTTAAAAATTCAGATGCATATATTTGACTATCAAGATGTTGACTTTCCACCCATTTTTCTTTTATAAGAATCTCAATTAAGCAGTCAATTTCACGCGATATGCTGATATCACGTGACAACATGATACGTATCATCTAGCAAAATGACATATGACAAAAGAGGTTATACTCTCCTGACAAAAAAAAAGCATAACACTTCTTTTTTAAAACGCGTTTGATTTAAGAATTATGAAATACAGCATATATGTAATTTCTATAGTTGTTCAAGGACATGTGTTGTCCCGTTATTCATAATTAACATAAATCGATGAAGTATAAAGATTGAGATTTTTTTACGAAGAATCCATACCACTAATTTAACCTGAGTATTGGTTCTGTTGATAATGATTGTGTTAATAAGATAAAACCAGAGGTCGTGAGTTCAAGCCGAGGGCGAGGTAGAGTTCCAATAGGATGAATTAGAAAGAACTTCATGTGGTGTCCTGGAGACAGTAGTATAACCTTTATAATGTGTAACGTAAAAAGCTGAAAGAATGCAAAATACAATTACAGCAATGTGACAATAGAGTAAAAATAAAATAATTTATGATCGGAACAGTGTTCCATACCTTTTTAGAACAAAAAGGGGAGGCGTGTAAATAATACAAATTTGCTAACAAATATCTCGCTAAATTACTTATAGATAATAGTTAAATCACTTACAAAAAATTGTAGACATAATTTATAAGTAACACTTTCCGTAATGACAATAATCAAAAGTTGACTTATTAACCACGTGTAGTACATGTGTATAAAAACATTGAACATTTATTTTGCAGAAATTAGACACCTTGCATACAAAAGGTCGAATCAGAAGATAGCCTACATTCATATCTAATCATTTACACAATGCATAAGACAAATAAACATCTAACTTCCACTGTGGTAGGCCACAATTGCCTCGAACTAAAAACATAGATCAGAAAACATGGCTGACGAAAGAACAATGTACCTAACAAAGGCAATAACTCCAACGAAATGAAAAGAAAGATAACTCTTCAACCACAAAGGCAACACACTTCACTTATAATTTCATATCTATCTAGTTTTCGATAACGTGGTTTGACTATACATGTTTCAGAGACTTAAAGATGTGTTGTAATTAGAACAGATCTCTGAACATTTTAATTCATTCATTTCTCTGAAACTATTAGATAAAGTAAAGGAGATAGAGGATGCATTCATCAAGGGAATCCTCCTTGTGTCATGGATGGATGACAAAACCAGGGAAACTGTCATAGGTCCGGAAAATTGTCCAGATGATTGGCTATCCGGACTGGATCCTGGACTCTGTTCAGCTGGATAAATACTATGAACATGTGAAATCTTGCCATATTATTAGCTTTATTATATTGCAGATGCACTATAAATTGTATGTACCCATCCTTTGAATGTGGTAACAAGAACGTCTTGATTGGCTCAATGTTGAACATTTTTGTTACGTCAAAATAGATACAATATAAATACATGCTGATAAAATTGCTTGAAATAATTATGATTTATATGTTAAATTGTCCTTCTCTGTTTGTACCTGGATTGTACGTGTTACTTGGTTTTTTAAGGGTGCACTTTGTTTTTGGTCAGTTGAAGTTTGAGTTTTAGATAATAGTTTTGATGCATGTTTTATGTACTTGTAACTAATTAGTCAGAAACTTGCTCTGGATGAAAAGACCTTTTTGTCAGCTATATGGAATAGTTTTTAGATGATATAAAAACCCAAACTCAAATCTTTATCTGACTTCATGTGACAGGTGACCCTTGTGACTGGGGAGTTCCTGGTGAGTCATCTGAACATCAGAAGAGAGTCTGTGTTAAGGAACCACAACAAGTTGGGGACTGTTCCTGAAAGACAAGAGTAAGGCATTTATTGCATACTGTGGAATCATTAAAATTTGTGGGGGCCAATTTTCATTGATTGTGGGATTTTGCTTATTTGTGGGGATGTAATTTTGTGGATGGGTAGGTTTTCAGTTTCAGTAAGAATAATAACTCTTTTCAAAATTTGTTTTTGTCGAGGATGTATATTTGTGGGGGAGAGCTACCCACGAATTCCACAAAATTGTTATGATTCCACAGTAATATGTTTATTGTAATTTTTTTTTTCTACTATTTTGTCATACTATTTTGTAAGCTTACTTAAAAGTGTTTTAAAAAAGTGATCTTTCTGAAAAAAGATACTCGATTCATCTTCTGTTTCAAACTGAGAGATCACTTTTCAGAAAGGTTGGCAATAACACTTTTTTTAAATTTTTGTTAAAAAAGTAAATAACCTGTGAAAGTAAATATTATTGCTGCTATTTCTCTTGAAGAATATTAATCAAGTTTGGTTTATTTATGTAATGATTGTATTTTATTTGAATGAGATGGATGCATTTAAGAGTTCTTATTGGTTAATGCATAGGTAGCATTGATGATCGTTCAAGACCAATTGCTGTTTTCCTATGAAAATTCTGTTCAGATTAAACTAATTTGAGCCTCTGCTATGTTAAACATGTAACTAGGTCATGTTCTTAGTGCCTGTATGAGTTACTGAGAATATTTGTTTTGTAGGTGGCACATGATGCCGGAAGAGACCAACGCCTACTACTCACAGTCCAACAACCAGACAGTGTTCCCTGCTGGCAAACTACAGAGACCGTTCTTCACCCCCTCATTTCCCATGTAAGTGATATCATGACCTTTTTACAGTTCATCAGCATTTCTTATTCCAACTGTGATACCCATTTTTTTAAACACAATTGACACCAACATGCTAGAACAAAGGTGATGAAGGTTTTTATTTTATTTTTTTTGTTTTGGAGTAAACTTTATTTGTTAGGATAATATAAACAAATTGTTAAAATGAGAAATATTGTTGATACATGCAGCTGCAAAAATGGTTGATGGAGATGATGTAATTAAAATGCCTAGTGGTATTAATCTTTATTATTTTAAAACCGAAAAAACTAGAGTTTGTTGATACATGTATTTATATATTTTGAAATAACTTTGTAATACTTAATTTATATATAATTGAAGATGGTATCAATATATAGGTTTGACTCCTAACGTAATGTTGGAAATTTGTATGACAAATACGGTAACCTTAACAACTGGTGGACTGACCAATCAGCAACCAGGTTTCAAAGCAAGACTTCCTGTATGGTTAGACAATACTCAAACTACACTGCAGAAAATACTCATGTAAGTGCATTATCTCCCCTAAACTTGAGAAATGGGAATTAGTGGAATTAGATGGTGGAGATTTGTAGTATTATACAAATGTTTTAGACCCATAAATGACTTAGATGTCTTTGTGCATTGATCCTTGAAATTTTTGTAGCAAACCCTGAAAGTTTTCTTTCTCATCAATCTTCAATATCTCCTATATTTGTGAAAATAATAATTGCACATGCTGCCAAATATTTTTTAAAATTTTCACACAAGATTCTTTTCAAATATTCATATATTTTATGAATATATTTATTTACATTACTGTGAAATCATCATTGTACGTGGGGGACCTTTGCTCGTGGCTCTAGAGAGTAGCCCTTGCCCATGAATGTATATCCCCATGAACGTATAAAAAAGAATTGTTTAAAATATTTATTGAAATTATCCCGAACTTTCCACCAACGAAATTACAACCCCAGAAACCAGGAAAAATTTGGCAATCCACGTACATTAACCCCCATGAATAAAAATGATTCCAGAGTAATTTTGTTTTAGAATTTGTTCTGAATATATCTTGATTACTTTTGTTTAATTCTTGCTTATCAATTTTAGCTGAAAGGAGAGCGTGTTTTGGGGGAGAATATTGCTGATAATGGAGGCCTTAAGACAGCATATATGGCCTACAGACACTGGTTCAAATCAAAAGACTCAAATGAGGTCAAGGACCTTCCTGGACTGACCTTGACCCAAGAACAACTGTTCTTTGTTGGATTTGGGCAGGTACCTATATTTAATGAATTAATGAATGCTTGTTCTTCAACGGTGGAGCGACAGTTTGACTGCCTTAGGCAACATGTTACTTTCAATATTATTGAAATATTCAAATATTATATTTATTGTGATAGTTTTTGAATATTAAACAAAATATCATAATCGTTTTCAATGTATACTATCTCTTATCAGATGAATTTATTTTATTGCTTTTGCTTTGTTCATTTATTTGTGAAGAGATTTTAAATTGCAAGAAAAAAGAAGATCATAAGCAAAGTTTGATTTCCTTCCGGACTTGCTGAAATATATATATTTTTTGACAATTATTTAGTTTTCATATCTTTGTGATGGATGTATAATGTTTTCACAGCTCTGGTGTTCCTATTACACTCCCCAGTACACAAAGCAGGCCATTCTAACAGACGAACACACCATCAGCAAGTTCAGGTTAGAATCCAATCCCTCCTGTTAGAAAAAAAATAACACCCAAATTGATATCCACTATGACTTTAATAAATGTACATGTATTCCTGTATGAAGCACTTTAAAGGAATATATTATGTGTTTATGCATACTGTAATTAAGTGATTTCATTGTCTGGGACAAAGGATTTAGATTTATTATATTATGCATATTTTCATCTTTAATTTTATTTCCTGCAAAGTACAGTGTATATACCTTTTAATTGATAAAAAAATCTTGATATCTTTATTTGTGTCACATTCCTTATTACCAGGGTAATGTATGGACAGTCTTAGGGACATTTAAAGTGAAAAAAAAGACACATAACTACAGATATGGATTGGAAAATTAAAGATTATTAACATGAAATATGTTTTTATTAGAATATCACTTAAATATGTGTCTAAAGTCTTTGGTTACTAAGTTTAATGACAGAGCCGTTTGCTTTTCAGAACAATTGGTGTTGTGTCCAATTCTGGGGACTTTGCACGAGCATTCCAGTGTGCCCCTAAAACTCCAATGAATCCCCAGATAAAGTGTCAAGTCTGGTGAAGATAAGACTTCATTCCTACTTACTTGTCTGTGATCATAAATTTTTTACCAAATCCAGGGGACCATAAAACTTGGAACAGATCACTTACTTATCTCTTCTCAATGATATATTCCTTACATAATATTGAGACTAAGAAATCATCTTCATTTTATTGCCCTTTGATCAGGGTATAACAAGTGTTAGTTCTGTGAACAGGCACCTGCCAAGTTAGTTTGGAGTAAAAATGTGAAAGAAGTTAGGAGCAGAGTGAACATATACAGAGTTGACCGTCTTTTAGACATTTATACTGTGATGAACTACTTGGTAGTATCATTTTGTGAACTGAATTCTTACTTAAGTTATGTGTTCTTATTATAAGCATAATTTTTTTTTTTAAATTATCCAATTTGATTATGTTTAGGTATGTTCTAATTTGATAATTGATTCAAAGAGGAATTGGTATCTCAGAACATTTTTTTTTTACTCTATTGAAGTATTTTGCTAATGTTTCATAAGGAGACCTTTACTATATCCTTTGAAAATAATACTCTGTTAATTCATGCACTGAGATGTAAACGTTTTTGACTTTTCTTGTACCAAAAGTATCGAGACCTGCGCACAAGAATAGAAAGTTCAAGTAAATACAAAGATTTTATGGAAGGGCTTTGATTTGTGCTGAAGTTTTGCCAATATAGTTAAGCACTACCCTTGCCAAAGCCTGGTTATAGTACTTTCTACTAGTGTACAATAATGTCACATTTACTGAGCTTGTGACTTTAATATTTATTTTTGTACTAATTTAATTCATGCATTCCTTTTTTTCTCTAATTGTATTTTATTTTGAATACATTCCATTTTCCCCAGAAGCTGGCGCATATTGTGGATTCTATTATTAAAATTTGTGTTATTTTGATATTTTGTTGAATTGCAGACCACTCTTCATGCATTTTATATATGGTCTGGTGTGTTTGTGTATAGTGTGTGGTTGTGTGTGTGGAGTCTGTAAGTGTGTGGTTATGTGTGTTGAGTGTGTATGTGTGCGGTTATGTGTGTGGAGTATGTGTGTAGTCTCCACTTTAGTTTCAAAGATTATATTGTGCAAGTTTTAATGAAAAGGTTATTTTGGAAGATTGTCTTTTCTTACATGTAGGAATCAAGAGATGAATTATATAGTGAACAAAGAAAGAGCTTTAGTTACACACACATATACAGCGTATAAACAACAATCTTTGGATCAAAGTGCTTTAGCCTTATATAAAATGTATTTGTTTGAATTTTATTATATAATGAATATATAGAAGAGGGTCAATGTTTATGGTTTAGTTTTTCCTCATATCATATAAATGGTTTTATTGTCGATAAAAATATTGAGAATGGTAGTACATGTAACTTACATAATTGATTTTATGTTTATAGTGTACATGCTATTTTATAAAAAAAAATAGTATAAAACATATATAAGTATGTATAGGAAGACATGTTTGTTTTTAATTATTTAAGATACATTTTATTTACATACCATGCATTGAAATGATGTTCCTTAGCTGGAATTGCCATATTCATATTTTAATAGTGAACAAACGACTTAAAGCCTCTGTGAATACTATTTAATTTACATTTTGACAATAACTTGGCTATGTTACATGTATGTGACTACGAAAAAAAGAGGGATGCATATCTCGTAATATTGTTAACTATACATATTATTTAATTGACTCGTGGAAATGATTTTGTTTAGTTATGTTAAGTTGACTGTTAACTAAATTGTAATAAAAAAGAATGAAATGGTTTCTTTCGTTATTTTTCTTTAAAGAGAGCTGGATGGCCATGGTCGTGATCATTTAAGGTGGCTCTATACACCACTTTTTGATGACGCAGTACGCAAAAAAGTAAATCTTGAAGCATGCAATTCCGGTACTGGCTGATTTAAACTGAGGCGAATTGTATGGGAGCCGCTCCTTTGAAAAATTTATTAAATGAATAGATTTAATTTGATAATTGGAAAATTCATTACTTACAAGTAATGTGGCATTTGACACCTTCACGTTGTGTGGTATTATTTATCGAAATAAACAATAAAATCAAGTATAATTTTTAAGAGTTTCTTTACCTCCATCGATATGTTGCACCGTAGCGCAGTGGGTTAGTGGGTTTACTAGAAACCAGACGGTCATGAGTTCGATTCCCACTGAAAACAATAATTTTTTTTACTTTCCAAAAATTTCTAAAACGTATCTTTTTATTTAATACAGTGAAAGAAAATTCTAAACCGGTGAAAATATTTCATCTATAATATACTTTAATGCACATTAATATCGACACCTAAGGGGGATGAGAGGGTTGCTTTGAATTTCTCTCAGGTTGGGATACATAAATCTTAATTATTAGCCTAGTCAATGTTCCCCTTTATTTATTTGACTTAGTTTTGCATTAAAGCGAATATATTCACTTATACAGGGCAAAGTCTATAATGAAATATGTATGTATTTATCATTCCAACATTATATTTAGGAAATTTTCTTCAACTCAGAAATGAAAAGTCCCCAAGGTGTTTGGGCCTTGGGACTTAGGAACGATAACCCTTACATGAGGAACTTTAATACCAAATAAATTTTAAAATATTTTTTGTGTTTATTTGCAATGGTTTTCATTCAATTTTTTGAGTCACATTTATCAAAATATATTTTCTTATAACATCAAGCAACTTTTTCAGATGATTTGTCAACAGAGTAAGAAAATATGAAAAATTATGTTTTGGGGAAATACTAAAAAAATTGCAATAAAAACATTTTTGAATGTTAAGAAGTGTAATAAATTTTTTTATGTGTCCGATGGAAATATCCATCATATGACAAACAAATTTCTCTCAATTTGTTAATAGCTGTCTTTTTAAAAAATATTTAACAAAAACACGAAAAAACATTAAAAAATTCTTTAAAAATACTTATAGTATCCCTATTATCATTTTAATATTTGATAAGTATATGTTTTGTGGTCTTCTATTGAGATTTGGAATAAACTGTGGGTGTATAGAGCCACCTTAAGACCATATAAATCTCCTTATGCTAAAGAGCTCTTTAAAATTTTAGGGGAAAAATTGATGGCCTTTTCTTTACTGAATAGAGAGTTAAGGTAGATCTTATGACAAATTTTGATGACCACCAGTCTACTTTAACACAATTTGAGCTCCTTTTAAAAACAGACTAATGACTTGCAATTTTGTGTCAATTGCATAATCATCATTACAAGTCAATTTTATTTAACATTTACTATCAAAATTATTACAAGCATTTCTTGTTGTTCATTACATTTTAGGAACAGAAGATGTTTCTATAATTTTACAAGCAGAAGTAGCCCCTTTTCGTCAACCAGCAATTTTACAAATAAAATTTTGCATATATTTTTTTAATAATTAGTTGTTTTAAATTGTAAAAGCACCATCATTTTCAAAAGAACTCTTTCCATATGTTTTATGTATGTTTCAAATGACGTTTTTTTGATCCCTGGAAAGTTGTCTTTTAGCTTCGTGACTCCAACAACAGTTTGACGCCGTTTTCTGGCTTCAGAAGGTTTGCTTTGGAAAGCTTCAAAGGAATCTGGAAAACCAAAGTACCCGATATATGTAAGGAAAAGAAACGATTAAATGTTATGGAATATGCCATGCATTTTTTATAGTACTCAATTCGTATAAACAGGTACACTTCTTAAAGGGGCATGGTCACGATTTTGGTCAAATTCTATTTTTATGTTTTAATAATTTACAATACTTTAGAAATGTATTTCTAATGATCAACTCAAATTTGAGAGTCATTCATAGAGTTAAAAGCAAGATACAGGACTCACAATTCTTTGTCATGTAAACAAGGCTCGTGTCCTGTTTTTGTTTACATAGGTTCAATATACCAGTAAAAATCTTCTTCCAGGTTATTTGTCTATCCTTTTTTTTTATTTTAAGCATAGATAAACAGTTCCTAATGTTTAAAACATTTGTTTTAGGTTTAAAACTGAAATTTTTACTTCAACGTTCAAAATGTAAACAAACGCTTTGTTTATATAGTGAAGAATTTCAAGCTCTGTAACTCGCTTATAACTTAACAAAAGACAATTAGATTTCGGTTGCCTATTAAATATGCCTTTCTGAAAAAGACTATAAACATTCACATACGAAACGACTGAACATACAAATCTAGAAAAAAAAACCAAACCTATAAATACGGTGCATTTATAGAACAAATCTAAGTTTTATCAACATTTAGAACAAAACCAACTTTTTCCTCCAATCAGCAGTCGCTTGATAATCTATGAAGTGATGTTTTTAATCAATAAGAATTTCTTTAAGTTTCAGCATAGTCACATTTTGATTGACAGCTAAGTGAGCCGTAGATAAAAAAGAGATAATATCTGAATGACACCGACATTTTGATCAGGCAATGAAAAAGTGGGGTATGTTCTATCTATTAGTATAATATTAAGTAAAATTTACGCTTCGCACCCTCTGACCCATTCTTAATCGCGTAAAGTTTACTAGATACGATCGAACTATTACATAAACGCCCTCTCGCGTGTCGAGTGTTAATCCAATCATCAAGGGTCTAGCTTCTTACTCACTTCTGTCTCTTCACACGTTTTGAATCTGTAGTGTTGTAGAATGGAGACAATCGCTAACCGCATCTCGACCTGAGCTAGGCGCATGCCTATACAGCTACGGGGACCATGTCCAAAGGGTAAATAAGCGTATGGGTGCCGCTTAGCCTTGTTTTCCGGAGTAAATCTTTTAATTAAATCATAATTGACTGACTGTAGAAATGGTTATTTATCGATAAAGTACATGCATTAATAGATACTCATTACGGATAAAATATATTTTACCAAGTAAAAGATATACAACAATACAAATTTTAATTTTTGATAATCTTAATTTTTAAAAAGGACAATATACACAGAAAACTACACATGTAATTATACAAATCCATTATGAGATTGATGTGTATTTTTGATAATCAGTTTAGTAATTCAAAATTCACTGATTTTAAAGTGTATATCTGTTTGACAATCCATTTTACATAATTTAAATCAAAGTTGTTTATTTCAATTAGCTCACACAAGTTATGGAGTTATGGCTGATATATTACTTTATCATAGAAATGACATGTAGTGAGATTTATTTATCATTTATTAGTACTTTTTAGCATTATTTCACCACGTAGTGTGATATCCTTTCATCATATCTTAAACACCATTTCTGATTTAATCAATTTTTTTTTTAAATTATTGATTTTACGTTTATATTGTATATTATTGTACATGTACTAAGGGGTGCTAATCCAAATGTGTGAACGACATGTAGGTTTTTTGTCATTTAGCTAGAACATATGCCGTATGAAATGGTACCTTTCAGGATCAAATCTGGTCGGGTTTTCCCAGAACCGTGGGTCCCTGTGGATACTGTAGATTGGAAAGGATATGTCCGTACCATTGGGAACAGTGTATCCTTCTATCACAATATCCATTTCTGCAAGTCTATGAGTCCTGAAAATGCCATTAGTTTATGTAGTTGTTGTGCTGTTAGAATGTTAAGAATAATATAGTTAATGTAAATGTTATAAATATAGGTGATTGAGAATTCTGGCATTCCAATAATTCTAATGGGAAATTTGATATTAAATTATTATATGTAGTAGCTGTGATCTGTAGCTCACTGGTCTGTAAAAGAAATGGATGAACAAAATAAATCTACAGTGCCACCCATTGAAAAAGGTGTATGTTTTATTGCACACCAAAAAGTATATGGTTGTCAATTTACGTTAGTTTTGAAATATATATACATTGTATAGTGAAGAGAGAAAAAATTATATGTCTTTTAGCACTTGAGTTTAAATTTACCTGCATGCTGACGGATAGAGCCTCAGGGTCTCATATAAAACTCTCTCTAAGTACTCCATTTTCTGGACATTGTTGTAGTTAGGTGGTTCCTATCAATGTATGTTAGCCAAGTCGTATGAAAGTGAATAGCGATCGTTTTGCATGCGTTTCGCACGGGTGACATAACAAACAGTCAGTTCTAATTTTCGTATTGTAAAAAAGTATCCATATTTGTAAAATAAATTTTGTGCTCATATTTGTTTTAGAAATGAAATCATAGATTGCAATAATTTATTGCATAATAATCAATACAATAGTGCGAGATCTACAAAAAAACAGACCTTGCCCAGAATGGCGTCGATTTCTTCGATGAGCTTTTCTTGACAGGCCGGATGAGTAGCCAGATTGTGAGCAGTAAAGGCCAATGCATTGGATGTTGTGTCGTATCCCACCAACAGAAAAAGAATAGAATTACCCACAATCTCATCCATAGTTAGGCCTACAAATCAATAAAATCATGGAAACCATGTGTAAAGTGAAATTTACTTACATTCTAATCTTCACTTTAATGAAGCTGTATGGTAAACAATTTCATCATTAGATCTGCCTTGAACTTTTAAATATGATATGTTGGGCTATAAACTTTTATTAAAACTTCCAAAAATCTATATATATATGTTCGCTTTAAAATTGAACATTTCCTTTAATTTTTGTACAGGGTTCTTCTTTTAAAGGAAGTAAATATTGCCTAAAATGGCAACGGCCATCCAGTCCTCATAATACCTTTTTTACATACATATTCGACCACAGATTTATTATTATCACGTATTCATGCAATTGCTATTAGAAAGTATTTAAACTTACTTCTCGTTTTCCATTGGTTTTCATCTCCTTCGTAGCTATGAATGTTTTCGGACTCATCGACGCCTGTGTCATGATGTGCATTTAACATCAGCTGCAGCAGGTCCACGGGTTTCTTGTAACAAAAATTCCAGATCAAAATCCACACAATCGTAGCAGTTTTACCTAAATTACCATTACAGTTAAACAACGGTAGCGCAATCACCCTTATATCCAATTGTATCTTTAAACTGCGAACCAGAAGAATTTGCTGGAATGTTTCATACTTTATTCCGTAAGATTGAATTATTTAAAAATACAAGTTTAATGTGGAATCCTTTCCAAACCATAAAATCAGATAAAGCCAGTGATTTTCCCCAGTCTCCTTGATGCTAATCGAACAAGAACCATTGCCCCCCCGGGCGTTACATTAACCCATCGCAGTTAAACCCCAAATCGAACTATATGGACAGAGACTATGTAGATAAAGTAATTGTCTGTGGACGCGTAAGACACACAAAACAACATCAATTGACCACATCAGCGTTTGAACTAGTGGCCTTTATCTTAGTGACCTATGACCGATGATCCATGTGCTTTGCAATTTCTTACAATCTCTATTTAGCATTTTTTGTAAACAAATATTAGAGTTACACGTACTGAAATCATTTTTAAGGAAATGAAATCTGAATTTGAATCACATTGCACTTCCTATAGCAAATATTGTGGTTTAAAAATTAAAATCGCTTCATCTTGTACATTAAGTGGTGTTCTCTATTTTATAAAGATGTTGTACTTGAACCTATATATTCGTTCTCTCACATTGCTGTCTTCCATCCTTTGATCGACAGCTCGCTTGACAACACGCCGGAAGAATGACAGAATCTCCAGTCGATTGAAAGGTGACATTCCAAGCCAGTATAGCAAGGTATCAATTTTTGGAAATATCACTAAAGCATAAAGAAGAGAAAAAAATATGTTACTCCCAAATATAAAGAATGTCTAAGAAATTATGAAAACAAAATGAAAAATATATTGTCATTTCTTTTTATGTCTGGTGGGATCTTCCATTAACCCACATTTAAAGAAATATGAAATAGGAGATCAGAAGATCAATGCATGTACATTATTAACTTGTCATGATATAATTATTTACAATGGTTTTTGAGCACTACATGAGAATCTAAGAGGTCATATTATTTAAAAAGACAAGAATGTTTTAACTTACGAATTAGTATCAAAATCGGAGTAAAGGAAATGTTTAAGAATTTCTTAGTATATTTGACAAAATCATTGTCCGGATTTTTTTGAGAGTCGATATCCATTCCAAAACCTGTAGAGGCTATGACATCCAATGTATAAGCGCCAAAAACACTGAAAAATATTTTTGACAGTTACAATTATTGAATGTGAAGGTGAATCTTTTTTTCACAAAATTTAATGACATTTTAAAGTTATAACTTATGTGAAATAGAAAGGGCACTGTATTTCTTTTGTCGGCACAGAACAAAAATTATTTAAAAAGTCAATTGTCATTTTACAAAATTACTTTTTTATTTTGCATGGTTTGTCTCATGACATCTAAAACAAACAAGAAATTTTGATAGATATCGTGTAAGGGTATAATCATTCTGTTGGTCGTAAATTCTATATCTAATATTGTTTTAAAGTGGACAAAAGAAGAAAACAGAAACAATGCATCATACTTATAATTGAATAGATTCAGCATATAGAGGTAGACACTTAATTTCCCACCAAAAAAATGAGGATCTAATTTGTGCAAAGTACACTAGAACACATGTCTTTGCCATTTAACCACGTTGATGTTAATATCTAGCCACCTCCCATTTAAATTTGAACAGTGCCATAGCCGATATCACTTAGTCTAGGAACATAAATAGTAATGTCATGAAAGTATTATTTGTAGCAATAGAAATAGTTAGTGTTTAAAAAAAAGACTGCGTAATGATAGCTATTACGTGTGTACGTAGAACGTACTCTTTGAAGTCTATTGGTTTTCCTGTTTTGGCCCTTTCCGTCAAGTTGTCTAACAGTTTTTCATATTTGGCTTTAAACAACGGCTCCATCTGAAATGCATGCATCTCTTATGTGTTTTTTTTTCTGTACAGTACAAAGTCAAAGTAGTTTAGAAATGGAATTTTTAGTTTACTGCAAGTATACTGAACAGGTTTTGACATCAGATTATATGAATAAAAATATTTCATTGATATTCCACTGTTTTCTATTGTATATTAACCCTTTACTGCATACATGTATACTGTATATTGAGTCAACCCTCACACAGTTTTATCAAAGGAGATATATTTTAATACATTTAAATTTGTCTCGTTTTAAATTCGACCAGTTTTTTAAAAAAAAGGGAGGGGGATAAAATGGGATCTAGTATTTTCACAAATAAGGTAGAAGTTGCACAATCACTGCAGTTAACGACTGGTTTATCAATCATTACATATAAAAGCAGTAATAATGAAAAAGGTACCATTCTCATTTTGCCGGAAGAGAATGTCGGTAGAAGAGTGTTTCTAAGGAACCGCCATTGGTCATCGTCGGCATTTAGGAGTGAATATTTCATTTCATTTCTCGGTAAGAATGTCTTCTACAAAACACATAAGAATTTTGCACACAATACATGTACTGTTGATACAATTCAACATATATTTTATTTTAGTTAACATTGGTGTAAACATGCCAACATGCATTTGTTTGTTGTATGAATCTTCACATATATTACTCAATCTGTTCATTCAACATACCCATACTTTTAAAGAGAGAGAGAGAGAGAGAGAGAGAGAGAGAGAGAGAGAGAGAAGGAGACTTACAGGGCGGTTTGGTGTTCTTGAGAACTCTTTCACCATAATGGCTTTGATTGTGTTAGGGTTGGAGACTAGCAACAAGGGGCGGTGTCCCATATATACTCTGTAAAACATCATAAGCAATACAATTGACGATGCAAATGAACATGCCGAAAGCCATTAAGACTTAAAGAAGACACAATCGAAAACACCGAAAGCAAAAAAAGACCTTAAACAAATCACAGCTATCCCAACAGAAAGAAAGAGGAGAACACTAGTACATTTTTAACAGCTCAAATTTAAATATAAGTGTTGTGTCATAAGTGCCAATCAAATGCTTCAGATTTAATCAGCTCTTTACGAATACTAAGGGCAATGGCATCTAGATTTTAAACTTGAAGATTTGAAATGGTCCATACAATGTTTAATGTAATTAACATGTAGTAATTACTTGCCCCACTATATCACCATACGTCCTTGCAAGTTCTTGGTCTGTAAGAGCAACGCCCTGCAAAATGTAGATACACATGTACGTGTATATAGAAATCGGCTTAATTTAAAAATAAATCATTATATGTTTATCTGTTCATTTGATAAACATAACATATTATATATTCAAAAACTAATCGAAGAATAGTAAATTCGGAAATAAATCAAAAAAAAATTGTATAACATTTTTTTTTTGCCATAAACTGTAGTTTACCAAGGGGAAGATTCATTTATCTTGGCATGAAGATTGCATATTTTACTTTATGCTTATATAAAACTAGTTTTTTAAAAGAAGATTAACATTTTAAAAATGACAACGACCATAGTGTTCTCGGTAGTTTTCTTTGTAATATCTGTCTTCATTCTGTATTCTTTACTCATCATATCCTTACCGTCCTTCTGTATTTCGGTGAAATTCCTACGAATGGTGTTGGCAAGGGACCGGGAATTCCGTACTTCCGAAACAAACTGTGCTTCCATCTGGAATACCTGAAACTCAATAAAGCCTAACTGTTTTCCTTACTTGTAAAATACGACAAACATCATCTTTTTTTCTGTTCAGGTTACCTATTCAATTTTGAAATGTGAATAGTATTTTTATGAGGTAATATGGATTTGACTTTATGGCTCAAAATGAACTGCATAAAAACGCTTTACCTCATTCTTGAGATCGAATTCTTTTTATAGTGATTTCTTGCATATTAAGGAAATGACATTGAGTTGAATAAATAACTTTATCATAAACTTGAAGTTTATGCATTGTAATAATTTTCATAATTATATTACTATGTCATAGTCTTTCATGCTCACCATTTATTATTATATGGTGTTAAGAACAAACACATCGCTCAGATTGATTTACAAATCAAATTGTATGAGTGGTCAAGGTCAAGTTTAAGAATGATTCACGAAAAATGAAAAAAACCCACCTGTTTTACAGTTCTTAAACCATTTATTATTCTTTGGTGTTAAGAACAAACACATCGCTCAGATTGATTTACATATAAAATTGTATGAGTGGCAATGTCAGGTTAAGAATGATTCATGAAAAAACACCCACCTGTTTTTACAGTTCTTAAAAACATTAAAAGGGCATGGTCACGGTTAGTTTTTGATTTCTTTCTTCACTTTAAATGTTAACGTCTAGAATGCTGAACTAAAGCTCATGTATTTCAAATAATCACCAAGTTTTTACCGTCAGTTTTCAACAAATAAGTTAGACACATACTTCTTATTTCTTTGTTATATGGACAAAGCTCGTGTTATGTTTACGTTAAGTCACGGGTGAGTATAATTTGTAAACTCGTAATGCCATTTGTCTCAGTGTATAAGTATGATTCATGCACATTTTTACTGTCTACGTTCATTTTAAGTAGGTCACTCTAGGCAGATAAAAATTTGGGTTGCTTGAATATAGTTCATTGACGATATTAACACAGCAATAGAAATTTTGTGTTTTAAAGAAATAAAGAAAATAAACTCACAGATATGCTAACATACACAGCGAGATACAAACTAATATCCAGTCGTTGAAATACAATTTGCCCAACGTCTCCATTTTGTGTGATTTATAATCCCAAGAAAAGGAAATCAAAGTATATTCGTCGTCTGCAAAAGCTAGTATTATTCTCGACCCACTGATATCAAAACAGAAAATTTAAAGGAGGGAATGTCTATGTGTGCACAATGCATAACACTCAACTATACTTAAAGATAGCGAACATTAACTAAGCAAACCGACGACGATGTTTTTCACATTATGAAAACGGTTTATTTTTCAAGCATTTATTAATTTATGATGTTTTTGACCTCAAGGGACTTGGACACGATTTAAGATCAAACATTTTATTTTTATTTTTTATGTATAGAATAGTTAACTGGTGCATTTTAAATGATTGACCAAAATATTGAATGTTAAAGTCAAGTTAC
Organism: Magallana angulata; assembly: GCF_025612915.1. NCBI lineage: Eukaryota > Metazoa > Mollusca > Bivalvia > Ostreida > Ostreidae > Magallana > Magallana angulata. Next base: position 25,386,340 of record NC_069112.1, read on the forward strand.
AAGCGAGATACAGAGGTAAGAATTGGTTGTTATGTAAACAAAGCTCGAGTCTTATAGTTGTTTACAAAAAATTTAATGTAGAAAATTACCATTTATTAGACAAAATGACATGTAAAAAACAATTTAAACTAATTCAATATCTTTAACAATACTATTATCAACAAAAGAAAAATACATTTGACTAAAACTTACACCAATTCAACACATACATGTATGTAAAAAATGACAATATTGAGCTTTTTTTACAAAACAAAAAAATTATGAACTCTTTTTCTTGCTTATAATTTGATATTTAACTTTCAAATTTTGACATAGCATAATAAACTTCTATATTTATCAGTAGAAACATTTAAAATGGATAAATAAAATTTGAAAAATTTAAGTCAAATCGTGTCCAAGTCCCTTTCTCATCATTTTGAAGGCAATGCTTTCCAAATCCTTTCCCACTACCATTACATTAAATATAAGAAAAAAAGAACGATGATTTAGTAAAGAGGACATTACGAATAGAAATTGCTCTGCGCTAGGCTTGTTTTCAATGATGCGCTTACGCAAGAACATTCACAATACTATCCAGCCATGTCCAAAGGATTAATCGCTTACGTTTGTTTTCTGCAACACATGTTAATATTGTTTGACCTCAGAATAGCTGATTAATAATTGAAACAAAACAACAATATGAAGTATCGTGTTGTGCAAGTTCATTGTCTAATTAGTAATCATGACTTTGTATATAGTTCATTGACTTGAGGGGAGTAGACTATATATATTAAACTATAAATGTAATGTTGGCAAAACATATGCAAAAACACAGCGCTTGTGTAGTGTAGTTGTTCATTACATGTACTATACATTCTTTTATGCACGAATGTGATAAGTAGTTATGAGGTTTGTCTGTTGACTTATCTTTCAAAAGCCTGTTTTCATAAATTTTAAAAATTTGCTATTTAAACCATTTGATTTGACATTTTTTAAAGATACATTAATCTTCTACATGTACAATACAATGAAATAAATATACGTTAATATTTTGACTCAAAATTACAAACAATTGTGTATCTTGAATTGTTATGCAACATTATCTCATAATTATTATCCTGTTTACACTTCAAGAACCGTCTTACTATAAAAATTCCATAATTTCGTTGTAATGAGTTATAAAACATATTTTATCATTGTATTTAAGGAAGACGAAACCAATTCGATTTGCGCAGATACATTGCACATATAAAAATTCATATTTAATTATAAAACATTTGTTTTGATAAATTTAATCATTTCTTTTATTCTTATGTATAAAAAAAAATTAAAAATGTTATTATATATCAAAAGAATATAATTGCATATTTTGTCTTTGTCAATAAATATGCTCCTTGATAGACATTTTATTAATCTAATTTCTTGCACGAATGTCTCAGTTATTTGGTCTGCATATCCACCGCGTCAGAAAAACAGGAGTTAATGCACAATCTTGCAGACACATGCCTCCATAAAGCTAAGGGGTCATTGAAAGCAAGGTTAAAAGTTACATAACAGTAGGTAAGGATCACCAGTTACTCCATCTCTTGATACAACAAATGAGGACATGTGCATCGTGTTTCTGCATCGTGTTTCTGCGATTTGCATGTCTGGAAATTTTTTGACTAATCTAAAATAAACGATAGCTATAATTGTTTGTTAGAACTTTCTCCTTGGGTCTTACCGCAAGATCATTGTTAAATCATTTTCGCAGAGTGACATGATATTCATTTACAAATATTTTATTGATATGGAGTTATCTTATATCCCTTTGGCATTTATCGTTTTCTTAAACAGAAAACGTAACGAAAATCCCACTGACATTTTTTGTTAAGAAATGTGGTGTCAAAAAATAAAGTTAAAAGGAAAAATACAATTTTTTAAATAAAAAATACCAAAATATTTACAGCAGACTACATGTTCATTTACGTGAAAGTCAAGAGTTGGAAATATAATGGAATATGACAATTACAAACTGTCAATCATCTCAAAAATCCATAAAACGAATTACAAATTCAAAGCAGAGCAACACGGACCTCTAAAAAAGATAGAGGTAGGATCAGGTGACTAGGGGAGTAAGATTCCTCTGCAGGCAGATCACATTTGCCGTGCGCCCAATGTCATATAGGTAAAAATGTATTTATCGGGAAAAATGTCGTAATTTGGGTAAAATATCATGATCGGGATAAACCGAGGAAATCCGTGGACAATTCGTCACTCAATCAATAGTCCACAGAAGAGCAACCACGGACCTCTGGAAAACCCCTGAGGCAGGATCAGGTGCCTAGGAGGAGTGAGCATCCTTTAAACATGTTTTAAAAAGATGTTATCTCAGAATGTGAAATGTATGCATGATAAAGCATAAAATCAGAACAAGAACATTTAAATGTCACTGGTCTATGAAAAAAAAATACATTACAATTTGCTGTTTAGCCGAATTCAGATGACGGTGTTTTAGACCACACGAAACTAAGGCAAGAAGTTTTCATGTAAGCAAACTTATGTAACCTTAATTATTACGATTATTACTATATCATTAAATACTCGTTACCTATATATTAAGGGGCTTTAAAACAATGTTGTCCGTGTATAATATGGGATGATGTCTACACAAATTTAAGAATTTGTTGTTCTTAAGCAATATGAGATGCCATACTTGCCATACTAATTTTTTATTGCAAGATTTATTTTATTTTGTAAATAATAGTAAAAAAAGCTTATTTATAGAATCTGATTTAATTAAACTAACATTACCGTCGTCATGCACAAAATGTGTTATATCTCTTTTAAGTATAGAATATTTGACTTCAGTTGATACATTTAATCATTCATTTTATTTTTACAGCAAAATAAAATTATTACAATTACAGCTTAGTTTGCTCTAAGTACACATTCAAAAACTTTTTAGTTCAAATGGCCCTAGAAGGGAAGACAGCGCTCGTGACCGGGTTCGCTGGAGCCATTGGATCAGTCATCGCAAAGACCGTAGCGAATGCCGGATGTGACGTTATTGGTATAGATAGAGTGAAACAGGAAAATGCTCAACAGTCCATTGATGAGATCAAAGCTGGGTAAAAATGCACAGTCACTGTATGTAAGCTATTTTATATTGTTGACCTTCTATATTTTTTATTTAATGAAATTCCAGTCATTTTATGTTTTTTTTACAGATGTAGAAAAGATATCAGTTACCTAGAATGTGACCTTTTAAAGAAAGAAAATGTCAAACAATTTTCTCTGGAAATAAAGTCTAAAGTTGACATTATAGTTAACGTAGCTGGTATGCATTTTCATCTATCTATCTATCTATCTGTCTATCTGTCTGTCTGTCTGTCTGTCTGTCTGTCTGTCTGTCTATCTATCTATCTATCTATCTATCTATCTATCTATCTATCTATCTATCCATCCATCCATCCATCCATCCATCCATCCATCCATCCATCCATCCATCCATCCATCCATCCATCTATCTATCTATCAAATGTATCTCTCTATCTTTTGTGTATCTTTTCAAGGTCGATTAACGGTTGACAAAGTAGAAGATATAACAGACGAGGACTGGGATGAAGATATTGGAATCAATTTGACCGCCCCGTTTCTAGTTATCAAGCAGTTTCTCGGTTCTATGAAAGAGCAAGGTAGTAGAATATATTCAAAACAAAGTGCCTAATATAGATTTGCCTTTCTTCAGAATGATTACTTATAACCTATTGAGTTTTTTTTTTGGTTGCATATGGTATGAAGAAAATGAGAGGCACATGCGACTGATGTTTCTTACTTTACTACCTCCTTCTAGTTGACAAACATGTAATATAACGCATTCTATAAGCCGAGCCGTATGCTATAAATTATGTTAAAAACTTGATTTTTACATCATTTATTAACATTTACATGTAGGATTTAAAATAAAATTGTTATGTTTTAAAAAAAAATATATTTCTACCTGCAATTTATCCTTTAGGTTGGGGCAGAATTATAAACATTTCCTCCACTTGTGGACTTGTGGCCCGGCCCTCAATGTCAAGCTACGTTGCCTCAAAGACAGGATTGGTTGGCCTCACGAGGGTAAAGTTGATTCATGAAGTTAAGTTAAACTACATGGGCTTAATTATTCAAACATTAACAGATTTAAAAAAAAAAAAAAATTAAATAATAATAATAACAAGTGGCCCATGGGCAACATCGCTCACCTGAGAAATAATAGGTATGATAAAATCAGCTAAATGGAGTCATAATACAAACTATCTGGACAATGTACAATAATACATGTAGATCCTGTATAAATAAAATCAATTTTTCCCCTGGATACTCTTATGTTTATAATCATTAGTCCCTTTTCTAACAGAACAATTTTATAGTCATATCATATGGTGAGTATTACAGTTCTCAAAAAGATCCTTTACAATAGTTTATATATGGGATATAAACCTATATCAAACTCTGAACCTTCTTGTGAGGCCAAAGAACTGTCCTGGGGCCACAGTCTTAACAATTATAGAGATTCATCTGATTAGTTTCTGAGAAGAAGATTTTTAAAGATTTACTCTATATATTCCTATGTTAAAGTTCGACCCCCCATTGCGGCCCCATTCTACCCTCTGGGGTTATGATTTTCACCACATTGAATCAACACTACCTGAGGATGCTTCCACACAAGTTTCAGCTTCCCTGGTCTTATGGTTCATGAGAAAAAGATTTTTAAAGAATACTCTGTATATTCCTCTGTAAAATTTCGATCCCCATTGTGGCCCCATCCTATCCCCGGGGGTCATGATTTTCACAACTTTGAATCTAACTACTGAGGATGCTTCCACACAAGTTTCAGCTTTCCTGGCTGATTAGTTTCTGAGAAGAAGATTTTTGAAGATTAACTCTTTATATTCATATGTTAAATTTCGACCCCCATTGTGGCCCCACCCTACCCCCGTGGGTCATGATTTTCACAACGTTGAATTTACACTACACGAGGATGCTTCCACACAAGTTTCAGCTTTCCTGGCTGATTAGTTTCTGAGAAGAATATTATTAAAGATTGACTCTATAAATTCTAATGTTAAACTCTGACCCCCCATTGTGGCCCCACCCTACCACCGTGGGTCATGATTTTTACAACTTTGAATCTACACAACCTCAGGATGCTTCCACACAAGTTTCAGCTTTGCTGGCTGATTAGTTTCTGAAAAGAAGATTTTAAAGATTTACTCTTTATATTCCTATGTTAAACTTCGACCCCCCATTGTGGCCCCACCCTACCCTACCCACACAAGTTTCAGCTTTCCTGGTTCATGAGAAGAAGATTTTTGAAAATTGCTCGAAAATTTTCATAAATTTCTAATTTTCTCCCTTTGCAAAAGGGCGTGGTCCTTAATTTTCACAACTTTGAATCCCCTTAGGCTAAGGATGCTTTGTGCCAAGTTTGGTTGAAATTAGTCCCATGGTTCTTGAGAAGATGTTGAAAATTTGAAAAGTTTACAGAAGACGGTCAAACGGACAGATGGACAGACAGACGGACGGACAGACAGACGGACGACAGACAAAATGTGATCAGAATAGCTCACTTGAGCTTTCAGCTCAGGTGAACTAATAATAAATAAATGAAAAAACCCAATTGTATTGGTTGTCCCCCCCCCCATCTGTAAAAATATTGAATCCAGTGGCCTTTTTTACTCAAAAATACACATTTCTACTTAATACTGTTCGTGATAAAGATAAACGTCTATCACGGACAATGTTAAGTAAAATGCTGATATCCTCGATTTAAAACCAAATATGATAATAATTCTATCTGGGTTTGGTTTAAATTGATATGTCAATTTTTCAAAAATCAATGAACCGGTATTAACTATCCAACTCGTGTTAAAAGATTTAAAAAGAAAGTAACCAAATAGGATTTCGTTGCTTTTCTGTTAAGCATTTATCCACTAATACGTTCATTAACTTTGTAACATTGTATTTTTTTTATTCATTAGTTCTAATGTTCAGTTGAAATTATTCGATATTTTGTTAAAATGTACAACGTTTTAATTTTTTTAATTTAATTTGTTATTAAAACAGTTAAAAAAAATATTTTGTGACCCCAAAGAATAAAGTTATACGAGCGACCTATTCTGTAATCTATGAAATTTAAAAAGATAAGAATCATGAATCAATTCTGTTTATATTCTTTACACAACAACTGATTTTCTGAAGATAAGCTGTTCTTATTCCCTAAACTGAAAGCCAACTGAAAGTTATTTGAGAGTCTAAATACGGGTGACTGAATTGCCAACTTTTGCCACAAGGTCTCCTGTTAGTCATTTTTTCAGGTTTTAATCTCGTTTTACATGTAAGGTACTTACTGAGTATAATTCTATGTTTTTATTTCATTATCAGGCAGTGGCTCTTGAGTCAGCAGAATTCGGTGTAACATGTAACGCCATTTGTCCTTCAACAGTTAATACTCCTCGTAAGTATTCATTCCCTGTTACGCATGAATAAAACATCGAGTCCATAGATTATCAAGTTAGATGTGCACTATGAACATATTGATATACAACTAAATAAAAAAAATCGTTCTAAAGCAGATACTTTTTATATATATGTTAATGAGATATTACATCGCGTGCATTTAAACCAAAAAGGGAATAAGTATTATTTTTTGTAATATATAAACAATTAAAATACATACAATGCTTTGATATCGTATTGAAACAATGTAAGCATTTTAAACGACAACCCCCCCCCCCAAACAAAATTTAATACTATACATTGAAATTATTATTGTAGTGCAGTACTATAGGTTAATATTTTTAAATGTTATTAACGATTAAATTTATTTGACAGCTTATAATTACCTTATTATTTATTGGTTGATTGAAAATTCATTAGTTTGGGATACACAAAATGTGTACGTATTTTTCACTTTTAGTAAAATGTCCGCATGAAATACAGTATTTTTTTTATCTTTTACGGTACTCTGTAGACTCTTAAGTGTATAAACACGATGTTGGTACTACTGACACAGAACTTAAAACGACAAATAGATATAATAAAGTAAATGTATTCAATTACACGCATGCTTATTGGAAACACATTTATTCTCAATTCTTTTTAAAAATCAATTTCGCGCATAATTTATTGCAAGCGCTGTAATTTAACAAATGAGGGTATTTGCTTGACAAAAATATTCCAGAAAAACCTTTGAGTACAATTAACTTTAGCTTTATTTAAACGGAAAATAATGTTAAGTACAATTTTAATGATTTTAAAGTCTTAACTTTAAGCATATCTTATTTAAGCTTCGTTTACAAAGCAGACCTTAAATACAAGAACGACGAATAATTGCCGTGGACACTAGAGAATTCAAGTAAAAGATTTCGGAAATTATATATAAATCATATTTATATCTCAGTTTATGTGTTAAATTTAATTATGAGAAAAAAAGACTTCAACATTTAAAAGAAATATATTTACAGCATACAGGGAAAAACAATTTTATCATGACTATCAAGCAAATATATCCATTTTTTTAAATGTCGAAAACTAAAGGTCGTAACGTTCAAGGCTTTGTTTCCACAATCGTGAAGGGCAAGTTGTATATAGACAGTTCGTGCGTTGATGCAGACATTTATCTGGGAAAGAGTAAAATTCGAGGAAAACATTGTTTTCCGGGGTAGAGGTTCTGTTTTTGAAGTTTTACCCTGTTTAATTAGATTCTTGCACTTTGATTCGTCTGTAGTGTAAAATACATTAAGTATATGTGTATGTGTATAAGTATAATGATTGTTCCGAAAGTGACCTTTTATTGTTGTGTGCACAGCATGAGTGTTGATCGAGCATGTGATCAACAGCCGAAGACAAGCTAAATTGTTGACCAATTGATTTATATGTATTCAATTTGTTTTATTATTATGTGTGGATAAAATATAAAGCTGTAATGTATTTTGCACATTAATTTTAAGACCTAAAAAGCACGTAGTGAAAAATAAATGTATATAGTATATAGTACAAATACAACATAAATAATCACTTTTATTTTATTACTAATGAACGGTCTTAAACGCTACGAGCAATAAAAATGAGGAAATGGAAGAATTACTTCATTTCCCACGCATAATTTAATTGGGATCACCTGTGCCGTTTAGAAAAATTATGAATAAGCTATTGAACAAATCCAAATCCTATCAAGTAAACACTTTATTAACTCAAATTCAAGTTCTACATGATCTAAAAAATTACGAGCTAAAAAGACCTATATTTCGATGGAATTGGTTAAATACCCACGACACACTTCACATAAAAAATCATGTTATTTCCTGCACGTTATCGCGAGTGCGCTTTGGGGAAAAGGATAACATCATACAATAAAAGTTGACGTAAAGTTACTGTAACGTCACAATGATCGATGAGGCGCAGAGTTAATAAATAAACATACTGTGGCGAGACTTGCATAAATCTCACAGGATGAAGCTCTGCCATTCAGTCAACTGAATGTTAACCGAATGGTCTGGAAAGGTGACTGAATGGTACAGCTAAGCCATTCAGTTTCTTTCAGTTAACTCTCAGTCACATTTTAATTGACTGAATGGCAGAGATTCATCCTGTGTCTTCACCATATGAATTGTTTTACAAAATCTAAAAAGAGGTGTTTTGATTTTATTTTAGTTGTAACGAAGATGATAAAAGATTTTCAGAAGACCTCTACCAAAAGCTTTGACGAAATAAAAGTAAGAATTGCCTTATTTATTTCCGACGGATATGATCAAATGAATCCTCTTCATGAATATTGTTTCTTAGTAAGTTGGAGATCGTTTCCAGCAGAGACTATTTAAATGGTGAAATAATATTTTTGACTTATAGTTAAATTATTCTTAATGTGTGTTACGTAGGTAATTTATGTTATCATAAAATTTCTTTAAGGAGGAATATCTACAGTGTCTGCCTACAAAACGGTTCACAGAGGCTAGCCAGGTAGTAATATACTATATATATATATATATATATATATATATATATATATATATATATATATATATATATATATATATATATATATATATATATATATATATATATAAAATAGCGGGGTGGTCGTGGCCATTTTTTAACCGTGTTCGTTACCTTTAGAAATATATCTCTCTATAATTATATAATGAATTACCACATTCAAAAAGCTTAAAGCAAATATCATTTTGTATGATTACAAATGATACCCAAACGTGAAAGAATTTATGGGTTTTATTTGTAAATAAATGATCTGTTTTGTTTTGAATATCACTTCAATCAAATTGCTTCTACGTACAATACGTGCAGATAATATCTATCTATATACATTTTAGAACAAAATGTTTTATTTGACTTTGAATAATAGATATATTCCAAGTACTGGTGCATTTTAAAAAGTTAAGACAACTTTTTTTCAGACTATACTTGTTTAGCAAACAAAATACTTTTTTATTTCTTTTTTTTTGCATTGTAGATAGCTGATTTGGTTGTATTCCTTTGCTCCCCTGCTGGAAACAATATAACAGGCACGGCGATACCTGTGGATGGGGGCTACACAACATCATAAAATCTAAAACAAAAATGGCTGTCAAAGTTACTTCTATTATAATCCAAACACAACCTTATTGTTATGATTTACGAATGTGTCAAATAAACACTGTCTATTCTCTTAATTTTCCAAGGAAACATCTTGACTTTCACTTCCAACGAAGCAGTTTACTGGGTAGTTAAATAATAATTATAAAAGAAAGTTTTAATGATGCTACCATTTAAAACATAATTGAAATGTAACATGATTAATTAATAAGAGCGGTAAAGGAAGAAGGAAATTCATTGTACTCACGTACATAATATATATACTTGGATATGCCGAGGAAAACACGTTCGTTCCTAAAAAAAAATATTTCCTTACATAAACACGTATCATTCCAATTTTATGTTCATTATAAAATGTTGCGTTAAAAAATATACTATTAGTATTCAATGAAAACCTTGAACACAATCTTAGTCATGTTTTTATATTTAGTGATAAACCGTTAATAAGATAAAACTACTATTTTGTCAACTGAATGTAACATACTTAAAGTCATGCAAGGTGACTGAATCAGAAACCGTTGCTATACCGTTTCAATTTACTTATCTACAAGTCTATTTTCATTTTTTTATGGCGAGATTTCATTCTTGGCTGAGTGCTATTGATTTAATCTTTCCTAATCTATTTTTTCTTCTTCAATTTACGCCTTTAATATCTGTAAACGGTACATTCGTGTAAAATATGTTATTCAATACTAAACCAAACAAAATAAAACACAACAAAAGAAATAAATTAGAAAAAAGTGTTTGTTTCCCAGTAGGTCTGATTAAAAACAAAATGGATATCCGAAAAAAAAAATTCCCCTTAAAATATTTTATGTGTTAATTTTGTAATGATCTGTTTATTTTTAAATTGCTTAATTAGCAGTGTTTTTAAGCTCACCAGCTGAAAACAACATGACAGGCGCAGTGATCCCTATTGATGGGGGCTTCACAGCGGCCTGAAACAAAAGAAACATTAAAAATTCGATGCAATTTATAAAAATTCTTTATTATACCAGTTAGAAAATTAAAACTTCCACTATACTTAATGAGGGAAAATTTATGATTAATATTTAGAAACTGCGGAAGCAACAGTAAGTAAAATTGTCAGAACATAATAGTTAAAAAAGTTATGTATCAAAAATTATCAAAACACATTTTTAATCATTTTTAAGGATATTCAATTGGCAGAGAGAGGGAGCGCGCGCGCGCGCGCGAGAGAGAGAGAGAGAGAGAGAGAGAGAGAGAGAGAGAGAGAGAGAGAGAGAGAGAGAGACACACACACACACACACACACACAGAGCGAGAGAGAGAGACACACGCACAGAGAGAGAGAGAGAGAGACACGCATAGAGAGAGAGAGAGAGAGAGAGAGAGAGAATGTGTGTGTGTGTGTGTGTGTGTGTGTGTGTGTGTGTGTGTGTGTGTGTGTTAATAATATATTTTCAATAAAAGTTGAACTATTACTGATTTTTACAATTATTTCAAGAGCTCTTCATATCATACTGTGATTTCCTGATTATTTTTGTCGGATTGTATTACAGTCAAGCGTCAGTAATTAGCAAGTGCTTCCTTGTTTTACTAAAAACGATATAAGGTTTTGTATTTAATGACCGAGAACTTTATATCACTAAAAATAACCGCCAAATGTAGGCGTGTTAATTTGTTAAGAGGAAAAAAATGAATTTCCAGCGTTCATCAACATATTTGAAAAAATGAAACCGACTTCGTTTTATATATTTCTATTACTTGTTCTACTAGAAAGATCAAAAGGTAACTTTTTATATTTACTGATAATTTTTTTAAAAGTTAAATACTTATTCATCATATCTGTATTAAAAGAAGTTGAAACTGCATTTAATCAAATTAATATGCATATATACTTAAACTGCTTGTTGTAAATATTGAGTTATCAAAAAAAATAAAATCGCTCTGTTAAAAGGTTAACTACTTTGAAATTATTTTCTTTATAAATAAAGTTTCGACTGAATCAAAGAAGTCTAGGCTATATACTGTAGTTTTGAATATTATTTAAACATCGTTTTGATTTTTTTTAATTCTTGAGTTAACAAAACAATTGAATCTATAGGCTAGTGTTGGTCTATATCATTAACAGCAATATAATCAATTTCATTTTAGCAATGAGAGAAATCCCTTTGCTACATATTGTTTTTGTTGATACCCTTTGCGATAGATCAACATTTTAAAAGAATGACTGTTCCAGTCTTATAAAATTAAATATCTAAATAGCTCCCTGTCATTTGATAAAACAGGTATGTAATGTATTGATTGTAAGACTGTTTTAATGAACGGTGTGAACTAAAACTGTTCGAAATGAACGTGTTTATCATAACTTCTCTTTAGGTAAATTCTTACATTACAGTCTTTTGCTCTTCAGTTTATAATTATAATTTCAGTTATTTTTGTTCCAGTGTTTAATTGAAAAACAAACTTTTTTTTATTTATGAGTTCCTAAACAAATTGTATATATTTTGTGCAATGGTGACATTAATATTTATTAGATTAAAAAGACTTAAATTCAAAATGGTAAATAACTTGTAAATGTCATTTAATCAACAAATACAATTATATATATATATATATATTTGTAAACGTATTAAACAATTGAAAAAAAAACGTGTTTTTTTAAATTTTGTTTCCAACATAATGGAAAAAAAAGCGCTAAAAACCAACAACAAAATACAAATTTAATTCAATTTAAAACTTTTACAGGACAATCATTTGAGATAAAATCCCATTTTATGAATGGAGATATGATGTTCACATGGTCACATGAATCCAAATACCATGACGTAAGCGTGACGTGTGACGGACGTCACTTGGGATTCACGAGAGTTTATGATAATAAATTCGTCCTTAATGATATCCTTAACTACAATATTGTCAAGGTCCTTGTTCGTGCCACGATTCGCTATACATACGTCGAAAGTAGGATGACTTTTCATCGTAAGTGCGCTATGTTTTCATTTCATTTTGTTCGTTATTGAAAATACCTCAATAAGCTTAACTTGAAACGTAGAAAAATGACATTGTAAAATTATAATTTAATCAGAAATACGTATACCAAAGACACTATTTTGATTTTTTTAAAATTCAGAATCAGTGTTAGAAGTGACAGAAGGAAGCAACGTGACTCTGTACATACCAATCCCAACCAAAGCTAAAACGTTGTGTCAGCTGACAGATTCTGGTGCTAGCATACCTCGTTACGCTGTGTCTGCAGAAGATTTAGCAACCTCATCCGGGTTGTTTACATTTGTCTTATCAAATGTTTCAGCGACTGATGCAGGCTACTACGCATTAGGATACGATGTTCAGTCTTGTAGAACAAACCATGGAGTCGTGCTTGTAGTCAATGGTAAAAATGATAAACTTTGTACTTGTGTGTTTACTAATTACATATATAAAAATGAAGCAAAGGTGCCTATATTATTTTATTTTCATATTTGTGTTTAATAAAAGGATACTTACTCCGATATGTGTTGGCAAATTAAAAAAAAAGGTCAACAATTTCCACTTTGAGTTTTTTAGTCATGCAAGCACATTAAAAGGGGGGGGGGATCAAATAAAGTTGGAGAAAAGAGTGAAATGTTCAAATCGCATGGAGAGAAAAAATAACTGGCGGGTTTTGAGATTAAATTCCAGATATATGTTTGGAAAAAAAGTAACTATCAGTTAACTATAGGCTTTTTTAAAAATGTATTAAAACAATTTGTCTACTCTCAGTCCTTATTTTTGTCTATATTTCTGTCTGTAAATCATTAAGTAAAACTAAACGTATTTTTATACACGAATTGCTGTGAACTCCAGCGCTTCCGGAAAATGAAAGGTGCCCTAAAGTGCAATACCTAAAACGTTCTTCTATGAAAATTTGTCGGGAATACACATATTTTTCAAACCGATTTTTTTTAACTTGAACCAGGAAGTACATTGACCACTAATATTAATGAAACTATCATAACATTAACATATCTTTAAACAATTAGTGAACACTTTGTTTTTTGCTTTGAAATTATTCTACAATACTTGATTGAATTTATGATTATTTTGGCCAGTGTATACAATACTCATTTTTTTAAAAATCTTATCTTCGTTTCAACATTTACATTTATTGCAGTTTAATTTTCAGCTTTGCCAGACAATCCAAAAATCACAGGAATACGAAATGTACCTATTGGTCAATCAACAATACTCAAATGTCATAGCATATCGCGGTCGAGGCCACTTTACTTTAAAACATTTCCCGCCATCGTTTATACGTGGATGGTGAACAATACAGTCGTCCAGTCTGATAGCCAGACACTGACCATGAACGTAACTTCCTATACGTATGTCCAATGCCAGGCTAGAGAGCAGTTGACATCAATAAGTGACATTGCTTACATTCAACCAGGAAGTACATTGACCACTAATATTAATGAAACTATCATAACATTAACATATCTTTAAACAATTAGTGAACACTTTGTTTTTTGCTTTGAAATTATTCTACAATACTTGATTGAATTTATGATTATTTTGGCCAGTGTATACAATACTCATTTTTTTAAAAATCTTATCTTCGTTTCAACATTTACATTTATTGCAGTTTAATTTTCAGCTTTGCCAGACAATCCAAAAATCACAGGAATACGAAATGTACCTATTGGTCAATCAACAATACTCAAATGTCATAGCATATCGCGGTCGAGGCCACTTTACTTTAAAACATTTCCCGCCATCGTTTATACGTGGATGGTGAACAATACAGTCGTCCAGTCTGATAGCCAGACACTGACCATGAACGTAACTTCCTATACGTATGTCCAATGCCAGGCTAGAGAGCAGTTGACATCAATAAGTGACATTGCTTACATTCAACCTCTGTGTAAGTAAATAATTAATGTACCAACACCAGGACAAAAAGTCATTAATCAAATGCCAAAAACGTATATTCTTGAAACTCACTTTTACTCCATAAATCATTTGTTTTTTTAAACATTGGTTTATTTCATTTAAAATCTTGTACATTATTAATGTATACAGATGGTCCGGAAGCTGTGACGATGACTCCCGATTTCTACACAAGTGTTAAGTTGCATAATGGTGCAAGCTTTGGACCTGTATCCTGCATGGCAGACTGCAATCCGCCTTGTACATTCCAATGGAGAAAAGTGAATTTGGACGGGACAATCGATGAAGTTATATCAACAGCAAATTTACCACGACAGACTGTTAATAGCACGGAACCTCTGAAATACCAGTGTGTGACAATTAGTGATTACAAAAACAGTCGTGGTTTAAATACAGTCTCAACGGAAATTAACATAGATGTACAGTGTAAGAGTGTTATAATTCAATTCTGGTTGTAACGCGCTTTCTGATTGGCTAAAAAACATTTTATATCGTATAAAGCATGTTGCCTACGTCATGTTAGACTAACGTCAAAAACATATCAATCTGCCTGACGTTATGGTTGAATCTTAAATAATTTTACCTCATTTTAAAAGTCAAAAGGTAAAATATTGTTACTGGGTTATATAAAACAAATACGATAATTTAATAACAATAACTGCCATAAAAAACTCTTCCTTTTTTCATATATACATTGTATTGTTATTTGACACAAACCAGATCCTTTACACCCATCTTTTAATTAAAAACTTTTTGACCTGGAAAACTTCCATCCAACCAAAACGTTGTTATTAATATTTTTACCAAAATAATTAAATATATCTCGTTTTCTTTGAATCAATGAAGCATTTGATTTTACTTAAAGATCTTGCTAAACCGACCATTCTCGGAATCATAAACGGGAACATAATCACAGAAAATATCATCCAAGCCAAGGAGGGAGCGTCTGCTGTAATTCAATGTTCGTGTGCAGGCAATCCAAAGCCCAAGGTTTATATCACCAGTAATGATGAGAAAGGAGACATTTCATGGTTACCAAGGAAAAAAGCTGAATCTGTGTATAGTTATCATAAACTGAAGTGTGAACACACGCAAGAGTATACTTGTGATGCTTATAATGACCAACTCAATCATACCGCAAGTTCAATTCATCTGTTCGTAGAATGTAAGTAATAATTCATCTTCCTGGCAGTTTGGCATACAAAATAGTTATCTCCGGTTCATGCATAGCAAAGTCGTAAAATTCTAAGCAAGATGCATGTAGACAAAAGCAATGGCTTTGTTTTGATTATATGTTAAACACTGAATAGATGATCATATTGGTATCAAAATACACTAGATATTGCTTATAATTTATGTTTATAACGAATCAGAAAGAAAGGAAAAAAAAGAGAGAACAAAAGAAAGAAAGGAATTGCTTGAAATATATCCTTTACTTCTAAAACAAACGTTTTCAAACAATGTGTGCTCGGTATCTTTCATATAACTTGACAACTTGTAATTGCATTTTGACCGTAACTTAAACACAGTTTTATTTTTTTTGAGGAATTATTTTTTCAAGGCTCTCCAAGGTTAGACGTTAATAAATCGTTTCCTCTGCATTATCAAGAAAACATCGACGGGTATGTTGTTTTAAAAGCTCCGCTGATCTCGTACCCAAAGCCAAAAGACGCCACTTGGTTTGGACCCAGGGGGGAACAATTTAAACTTGACACTGCCTCAACAATTAGCCAAGGGGATGAACCATACCAGTTTTGGATTCACACTGAGATTCATATCATTAATGAATCCTCTTTTGGATATTATAAACTCTTTTTCGAAGGGGAAGAAATTCAAACTATTATAATAGAAAACAAAGGTAAACTTATATATATATATATATATATATATATATATATATATATATATATATATATATATATATATATATATATATATATATATATATATATATACTATTCTCTTTATATTGCATCTCCCAAATTCTACATGAGTCTACTCTGCTATGTTTTTTTGCAAATATAAAACTTAAAACAGATTGTGTTGAAAAATAGCATATATTAAAAATTGCCAAAAGTATAAATTATACAATGGTAACACTTGGTAGAAAAAAAATTATACAGCATCTGCTACCAATAAAAAAAAAAGTTAAAAATAACAAATCACCCTTGTCTTCTTTGGCATATCACAAAATAATGGATATGAAAGCATATGATGGAAAACGATTCTTGTTTTTTTTGGGTTTCAAGCTTATACTTGTTTGGATATCCATAACTTTTATAATTAAATAAAAAATGCCTCATAACACATATTTTCCAATTACTTTTCAATGATTAAATAAAAACAATAGATATAGGATGTAAACACATGGAAATAAACGGTCAAGTACATTTTATTTTGATATTGAACATAATGTTAAGTGCCCAATTTAGATGTCGACATATATAATTATGAAAACAGGATATAAACTTGTTTAATTTTAAAAACAACGACACGTCCACTTGTGAATATTATATCTTTGACTGAATTTAATAAATTTATATGTCATAAACATTCCAAAACCGTATTTTATCAGACGGGTTCCTAAATATTGTTTTGATGTTTTATAAAGGGGTTTATGCTATATTATGATAATGTTGTCTATTCTAGAGTCTATTAGTTCCGGTTTAATGGCCTACTTATCGACTTTGCCGTTGTTGACACTTGTTACCTTTGCTCTTGGAGGAACCATATTATTGTTCTGCTTCATATCCACTCTCTGCTACATCGGTAAAATAAATATTGCAAGCTTAGACTTCATTGAACATCGAAACAAAATTCAAATATTTGTTTATAGGATGCATTAAAAATAATATTGTGCTTTAAGAAGTATAGATAATGAAAGTTACATGCTATATTGAATATTACTGCAATTTTTTTCCAAATCATAGTTTTTATAATAAATAAGTAAAAAAAATGGTACATATTCATACACCCTTTCATCTATTTATCTATCTATCTATCTATCTATCTATCTATCTATCTATCTATCTATCTATCTATCTATCTATCTATCTATCTATCTATCCATCTATCTAGCTATCTATCTAAAATTGTACTTTCAATGATAAAAATTGTCAAAATAAAGGAAGGAAATACAAAAGGAGACATCGACATCACAATCGGAAGACGTGTGTTATTTCAACGGAACAGGAGACAGGACCAATGCAAAACGGGACACAATCCTTTCAGAGATATACACTAATACCCGGTCGTGGCGTTACTGAGTGCAACTACGAAACCATTGACACTCTTGAAAATAGTTCATATCTTTCCGGTAAAATATACATGTTTAATTTTAATTTGGTGATGATTATATATTGTAACTATTGTGATACAAACGAGTAAAAAAGTGCTAATAGTTCCGGAAGCTGTCAAAATGACTCAAAATATTTGTGCTGATTTGTTTAAAATATTCAGACTGTTTTTTTTTTCTACTTTCTCGTTAGTGTTTCATGAAGGAAGTGAAATGAAGCATTCCCATGACGTATTCTCATTTCATGAGAATACATCAGAAGCAGGTACATGCGCATATGAGCTTGAGGGTCGCATCTATTACTGCGCTACAGAGACACCCAACAGTTGTAAAGAAAAGGATGAATATGAAAAACTTCCATCCACCTAGACGAACATTAAATGAACTTTCCATGTTAGATTTTCGATTAAAATAAAAGATTGCAGTATGAAGGTAATTTGTGTCAACACAATCGAAGAGCACAAATTGTTTATTTGTTTACCGCCTTACCTCTATGCCATACAATTGTAAAATGTGTTCGCCGAGTTTGTATTACATACTTTTAGTATATAATGTAGGGATCCAGAATACGGATCATAATTCCGAACAATCGGTTATTGTGGGTATACATATTGTACATATATTGTAATAGTTAAGTAATATTAAAGTCAATTTTAGTCCAATTTACTGAACAAAATAAATGTAGAGGTTGCTCGGTTTGCATTTACTGATTTAATCTATGTTTTTCAGACCAAAAAAAAAAAAATGGTCACGGTGTATTTTTGGGACAGTGTGCATTTAACGTCCCACATTTTAGCCATTGAATGATAATTTAAATTTTCACACATTTTTCTATTGATGTTAATTTGTACTTATACATATTGTTTGTCCCATATCCGTTCATGCAGATGTTTTTAATGCCGCACGTTAATGCAATGGGATATTTGTTTTCTTCTCAAGCAGATATGTTATCGGTTCGACGGCATACATAAATTAATATTCAGTGTGTATATATATTCTCGTCGAAATATTAATGTTTAGAAATATATGTGAGACACCGTTTAACAGTCACACTGTACGGTTTTAGTCAGGTATATGAATAATGATTCTAACAGTCATAAGGTACAATTAAGTGGACCTTTGTAAATAAAAACGTAACGCAACAAATATTGAGGGGTATTTTTCCCCAGTCACGTTTAAAGGCATCTGAGTTGGATAACTGGCACAAGCAGATTCATTTTATGCATTGTAAGATTTGGCTCATATTTCAACTTGTATTTTATATACCTGCTACTTGCGCTTTAGATTTGAATGCTCATTTACAATGAATGCCAAAAAATAAATTTTTAAAAGTGCTTCAGGTTTTTGCTGCATATAAATGTATGTATGTAGACTTGCACAACTTTTTCCAAATGAAAAAAAAGTTTTAAGTTGTTTTTTTTATCGTTTTTTGTCAAGTGTTATCCGTATCACATCTAGGTGTAACATAATTTCAGACAGGAGTTTTACCTTATTTGCGTATGTCTTCGTGATATTGCGGGTTTTTACTGTTAACATCTATGTTTGAATTATAAAAGCGTATTTAAGAGAGAAATGCTAAATTAAAGGGGTTGATCACTTCACTGATGTATCAACATACCGAATTTAACAAAAGACAAAAAATATGAGAATTTGAGCGGATTATATTCAAGTTTAAAAAAAACCAGATGATCATTTTAGCTATTCTTAAAGAATATGTTCACTGATTAGTGTGTCGGTGTTTCGTTTGTGAAATCAGGCCGTGAGATAAATTTTTCCATTAACGCTTACAGATAAGTGTATCGGTATTTCGTTATCTAATAAACCCTTAAAGGGGCATGGTCAGGATTTTGGTCAAATTTTGTTTTTCTGTTTTTGTCATTTGCAATGCGCTATAAATGCATTTCTAATGATCAAATGAAATTTGGGTGCCCGTCGATGAGTTTTAAGCAAGATACAGGCCTCAGAATTCTTCGTCATGTAAACAAGGCTCGTGTCCTGTTTTTGTTTACATAGGTTCAATATACCAATTAAAAAATCTTTTCAAGATGATTTGTCTATATTCTTATTCTTTTTAAGCATAAATAAACAGTTCCTAACCATAAACTCATTCATTTTAGGTATAAAACTGAAATTTTCACTTCAACATTCAAAATGTAAACAAAAGCTTTGTTTACATAGCGAGGAATTGTAAGCTCTGAAACTCGCTTATATCTCAACAAATGACACTCAAATTTTGGTTGCCAATTAAAAATGCCTTACTGAACCATTATAAACATTAAAATCGAAAAAATAATATTTGACCAAAATTGTGACCATGCCCCTTTAAATGCGCCTTCTATTTGTTATAAACAGGATACATTATACAAGTTATTTAACACGTATAGCGATAATGTCTAACTTCGGAATCAGAGCATGCATTTATGGTCTCGTTCTTTTCAATTCGGTCAAGGCTGTATGGGTTCAGTGACACATAGAACATTTACTAGTTAAACACATTCGTTTCTTAATCCCCAGGTAAGCCAGTTATATTTACCTTTGCTTTTCAATGTATTGCTATTATCTTTAAGTCAAATCTCAGCCACACTCTACTTTAGATTCTGTTGTATCGTTACGTGATAATGTTGACTTGTCAAGATACAGTACCGTCAACACGGATCTCGTTTTTAATCACGCTCCCCCCGCGGTTAAATCATCCCGGTCATCGCTGCAGCCATGTTTTAACCGCGGCGGTGTGACCTACCGTTGAACAGGGTGATCGGAGATTTTTACCATACGCTATTAGACAATAAGACGGCCACCTTATATTAAGAATCATTATTTACTGGTAATGTCTAATGAATTGCTTCATTTCACATTAAATGATTATGTATTAAATGCACGTTTTCAAAACTCTCTATTAATTTTTAAGAAATTTTAATTAAACAGTTATATGCACCCGTAACAATTTTCATGTAACGGTGGATAAAGGTATTATTTCGAAGACATTTTATTTTAATCATTTTCTTAATATAATCTACATGTAGGATAAGATAAAAACTAAAAAAAGAAAATACTTATTTTTTAAACATTTCCGACTCTTAATATTTTTAAATCCATATCAAGAAGTAGCACGTCTTACGGCTTGGTCTCTCGATGCTCAAGACAGTAAATGTTATACTATAGTCCGTGACAAGCACATGCTTCACGGTGAACGTTTACCTTACGATCAACGACATAAAATGAAAATTTTTCTTTACTCTGAAAATACTACATGATATTATCATTTTATGTGTGTCGATTATAAATAAAGGTGCTAAAATATGTTGTAACAGTTGCTAATAACGTTTTTCGTAGCCCCCACCCCCCCCCCCCCATCTTGAAGTTTTTATGACTGTCAAAGTAGACTGTTTTAACTTTAGTCCCAATTGTTTTACACAAAGATGTGAAACCATCGCACTGACAGGAAATCCACTCTACCCTTGAACACACAGAATACACAGGTACATGTATAGACCGGTGGGTCATCCGTGAATAGAGTGACCACAAGGAATTCTACCTGTATCAAACAATTTTACTAATAGTAACAACAATTATTGTTTCATTTTACTTTGTTCTTAAATTGTTAAACGTGTTTTATGATGTTCCTCTCCGCAAAAAAACCCATTAAACCTTCAATATGAAGTAATCGAGAGAATGAAAATTAACAGAACGAAACTATTTTCTTTTAATTCTCTTTGATCCCGATAAACCAGTACTTTACAAATTTAAATATAATATATTTTAGTTTTATTAAGTAAGGTAAATTAAGCAATTTTTTGAAATATCGTTAGAGATATCGTATTATCTCGCACATACCCACATTACAAATGGAATACACGCATTCCGGAGTTTTTTTTAAATGTTATCTGAATAGCTGGAGAAAAGAAGACAATATGTACATATCTATAGTCTGTTTAATAATTACAGTGGTAACAACGTTATTGTTGACAAGCCAATCGTGTTAAATAGTTCGTGTAACGTGGGTGATCGTTCGTGTAACGTGCGGGATCGTGCGTGTATCAGGAAAAATAGTTTGCGTTTTTTATCGTGCGTGTTCGTGCGTGATCGTGCGGTTTTTTCGTTTTGTAACTTTTTTTACGGAACGTCAGGATTTTTTCTTAAAACAACGACAAGTAGTTTTTGTAAAACAATGTGAATTTTAAACTTTTTTCCATAGAAGAACATAAACAGTTGTTAACATTCATTCTCTCTTTCATGGTTAAATACATTTATCAAGTATTTCCACAGCTCATTCAATCCTTTGTTCGGTCGAGTTAGTTTTGCATAATGTTATAGTCAGCCTCTATCAAGCATCCACTGTGTCTTGACACATAATTTTAATTATATTAACAATAGCGGCACGTTGGATGAAAGCAGTCAAGCTTACCCACTCCCCGTTTTAAACTAAACGATTATCCCCAACGTTTTTCTTTCAAATGAAAATACGATACGCATTCATATCTGAATATTTGTCTGGAAAAATTTTTTTTATAGATGCTTTAAAATTTAGAAAAAATTATGTACTGTAAATAATGAAAATATTCAATGTGGTAAATCGAAATTCTATGGAACAAGGTGACAAATTTACCTCTATCCCGCATAATCAAATCGTACGTATGGGAACTGGATTACATAAACAGTCAACCCGTATGTAAATAATTTCGTATAGTTAATGCATTATCTTCATTTCATTTACACTTAAGTAATTATTCGTTATGGAGACCAAAAAAATTAATTTGTGTTTGAATCATATATTTTTTTTTGTATGGATGTGTAAATTGTTTACTCGTAAGATATAAGACAGTGCATTGCTACTGTACATGCCGCTTTTTAATAAAACACAAACATAAAACAATACAAATTAAAGCAATACGTTTTCTTAATTCTAATCTTAAAAATTAATTTTGATTGTGCGTGTTTAATGGTGTAGAATCGTTCGGTTGCGTGTTTTATCGTTTTTGTTCGTGTATCGTGAACATTCAGTAAGTTAGTGATCGTCCGTGTATCGCGCGTGATCGTTCGTGTATCGTGCGTGATCGTTCGTGTATCGTGCGTGATCGTTCGTGTATCAGAAACGTGCGTGTCGTTTGTCAACAATAACGTTGCCACCACTGTAACCAGCAATTCGGTAGAAACTACTTATCTTGTGAACATTATTTATTTTTTATTCAATATTATTTCAATAAATCAATTTTTCTATAAACGTAAACTACTATCTTTCTTTTTGTAATTATTTAAAGTTTTCAACTATCTTTTTTATTTTACTGCTTAACATTTTTTGAATACAGACTATAGACAGGTATATTTACATATTGTAAAGGTATCACATTTGACTGAATGCGAGAATACGAGGTGGGGATGACCCCCGTTTTTACCGTGGGTAGACCTAACAATTACATGATCTTGCGTAATATCCTTAAGCGCTTAGCACATTAGATCAACTACTTAATTATAATTTCGGTGTTGTAACGGGCTTGCGGGAGGTGTTGGGAATGAGGGTTTAGTCCTGGTCTCCATCTCTCTCATCTTCACTCGAAGTTCCCGGTCAGAACCGGAATCAAGGACAACTGCTCTGTCAACTTCTTTGGCCCGGCCCCACTGACATCATACTCCTCACCAACAGTGATCGTAATGTCACTCTCACATCGGAAGTATACACGACTCCGCACTTGAAAATTGTCATCGCACAAATACCGCACAAGAAAATGTCTATCTTCACGCACACCAGAACGCCTAGTCATTGTTTTATGAATATCACAGAATATACCTGTATATATCTTTTCAGGGCAACACTTAGTTTAAAACTGAATAAAACCCGTGGGATGTGAAGAATCATACAATTTTAATTATGAGTACCTTTTTCCTTTGAGTTTTGATTAGGAGAACTGATTTTCCCTTGAACATTTAATTGTGAGCATGTGTTTTTATAAGGCTACAACTAGTCGGTCTACAGAGCTGGTTAAAATCAATTTTCCGAACAAATTATGAATTTTTTATCAAAACAATGGCGCTTGATACAGCAATTATAAGGAAGTGATTTTCCGTAATATGAGCGATTAAGCCACTTTTAAAATTTGAATGAATTTTTAACGGTTTGATAGGATAAAAAGATAATATATGCTATTGAAAAAAAGTATACATACCTGAATATTTATAAAGTAAAATATTTAATTTAAGTAAATACGTCTTATTAATTTTACATAATCGGGTTAGATTTTAAAATTTAATCTAATCGTATATCGATATATCAATAAGTTAGTAAAGCATGATTTTTCAACCACTTGCGGGCATGGCTCATTTCAATTTGGATTGTACAGATAACAGCATTAAAAATATTACCCCAGTATTACCAAATAAACAGCAAATATTAAAAATAAATATTTACCTTCAAAATATGTGATTTTCTATAAAGGGATCATGATTATCTTTATGCATTTGTTCAACTTACATTTATGTTTAATGCATGTTACATATTTTTTTTAATCGAGGGCGATAACTCGTGTTCCTTTTCGATACTTTTTAACACCGATCGTTCAAACCGCGGGGGTGTTGTCAGTATGGGTGATTGAACCGCGGCGGCACGCGGTTTTTACCTGAGACAGGCGTTTAAACCGCGTTGCAATTTGGACAGCGGGGGTGCACGGAAAATACGGGATCCGCGTTGACGGTACTGTAATTTTTGATTTTTCAGTCGCTAAATCAGCTCAAACTTTATCCATTATCTTATTGCTTGTAGGTAAAGTTTTTAACACCTCAAAAAATTGCATATTATGAAGACACATAATCGATACTGTAGTTGATAAATTATTGTTCAGACTGGCCTATTTTTAGACGTTCAATATTAAAAAGGGGTTTACCACAAATAAAGTTTGCAAGTACTTCTATTGTACAAGCACATTTCAGACCCAGCGATTCTAACGTTTCGAAGAACAAAAACAAATAGTAAAGAAATTTGATTTGTGATGCTATCTAGGCCAAAGAAGAGGGACAATGAGATTATAACGAATCTTACATTCTAATCAACCATTCCCCATCAGGATGGAAACACCAAATATCTATCAAAAGAGGGATTTTTTTAAATACCTATACCACTCAGTCAACAACTAAATTTTACTTTTTGCTTTAATCTGGAAAGGCGAATGGGATGTCAGATTTATAGATTCAGTTACATTTGAGTCATATCGAAACTATCATGACGACTGAATAGCATTTATTCAGTTTTTGAATGTGCATAATTAAAAAAAAAGTTTATTTGTGACAATAAAACCCCTTTTCCAGTACACTGGTAGCAATGTTATTGTTGACGAACGACACGCACAATTATGATACACGAACGACACGCACGATACACGAACGATCACGCACGACACAGAAACGCTCACGCACGATACACGGGCGATGACTAACTTACTGAATGTTAACGATACACGAACAATAACGATAAATCACGCAAACAAACAATTATGCACCATTAAACACGCAAAATCAAAAATACTTTTTAAGATTAGAAATAAGGAAACGTATTGCTTTAATTTATACTACAATATGCTTGTGTTTTTTTTTTTTGTTTAGTTTTGTTTTTTTTTAAAGCGGCATATATACAGTAGCCATCCGCTGTTATATTTGTACACGTAAACAATATTATATAGGATTCAAACACAAATTATTCTTTTGCCTCCATAACGAACATAGTCTTATCATGACTTAAAAAAAATTAAAGAAATAAAGAACATGCATAAACTACAAAAAATTATACATCCGTGTTATTGTTTATGTAATCCGATTCCCTTATGTTTGATTTATTTATGCGAGATATAGGTCAATTTGTTACCTTGTTCAAAAGAATTTCGAGTTTTCACACCCCATATTTTCACAATTTACGGTACATAATTGATTTTATTCTATTTATTCTAAATTTTAAAGCGTCTAAATAAGTTGATTTTTCTTTCAAATGTTTATACAATGTACAATGTACCAGAGGAGAATGCATTCTCATTTTAAAAGGAAACTGGGGGATAGTTGTTTTGTTTTTAACGGGGGATGGGTAAGCTTTACCGCTTACATTCAATGTGTCTCTCTTGAAAATATTTTTAAAATTATGTGTCAAGATGCCATAGATGCAATAAGTGCTTGATTTAGGCTGATTACAAAAGTATGCAAAACTAACTCGACCAAACAAAGGATTGACTGAGTTGTTGAAATACTTATCTTAAAATGTATTTAACGACGAAAGAGATAATAGCTTAAAATAATCAGCACGGACAAGATACATAAAGATTACCAATTTTCAATGTTCTATAAAAAAAAGTTTTAAATTCACATTGTTGCATTGTTTAAATAAAAAACTACTTGTCGTTGATTTTAGAATAAATCCTGGCATTCCGTAAAAAAAAAAATTACAAAACGAAAAAAAAAACCCGCACAGTCATTCACGGTAAAAAAAAAACAACAAACCACTTTTTTTTCTGATACACGCACGATCCCGCACGTTAAACGAACGATCACCAACATTACACGAACTATTTAACACGATTGGCTTGTCAACAATAACGTTGTTACCACTGTATAACGGATAAACAAATCATATTTACGGTCGAAGATAGTTTGTATTTAAATTTGTCAATATTTTAAGATTCTGATATACATGCATGTTAAGTAGGAAATGATTAATTAGGTGCACCTCTTCCGAATTAAATCTGTTATTTCGGTTAATCTTTTAAATCAATATGACAATTCATGGAATTATTTACACAAACAAGACACAAACAAGAGAAGAAAGAAAACCCAACTAAATCAAAACTTTGTTACATTGAGCTACAGTTCAACTAATCTTAATCAATATATTACACCTTAAAATAAAACGTTTGCAAGACCAGGTTGAAATGGAACTTCAAGGCAGAACAGCACTTGTGACGGGCTTTGCTGGCGCCATTGGATCGGTGATTGCTAAATCTTTAGCGAACGCCGGATGTGACGTCATTGGGGTGGACAAAGTGAAACATGATATTGTACGGATGTCCATCGATGAAATAAAAGCAGAGTAAAGCAAATTTATTTTGAAATATTTAAACATAGACGGATTAAACGGATTAAGCTTTGGTTTTCTGCTTTAAAAGTTAAGATTTTGTTTTCCTAATCATAAGTGAATGATTATAAGACGGAATGCCAACATATCATTACACTCTATAAGCAATTTAAAACATTTCTTTGGGTTATATTTTCCCATTTTTTCCACAGAAGTAAACGAGATCTTAAATACTTCCAATGCGACCTTTTAAACAAAGAAGACATCCATAAGGTTTTCCAAGATCTGAAGTCTGGAGATGTTGACATTTTAGTTAATGCAGCTGGTATATATTCAATCTTTTTGACTCATCCATCCCATCCATCCATCCATCCATCCATCCATCCATCCATCCCTACCTCATTTATTTCTTTATCGGTCCATCTTTTTATTAAACTATCCTTTTGATAATCCATTCATCCTTTGATTCATCAACCCACCCAGCCAAAAATAATTTACCAAATCATTCAGTTATATTTCTACAGGTCGATTATCAATCAACAGGGTTGAAGATTTGTCTGATGATGTTTGGGATGAAGATATAGGCGTCAATTTGACTGCACCATTCGTATTGATAAAACTGGTTATTGGCTTAATGAAAGAAAAAGGTAAAATATTAAATTAAAAAAATATATGTATTCTATATTTATGTTTTCAACCTGTGTTATATTTAGAGACAAATTGCGTTACTCTTGCATTTAAATTGGGTGAAAGTGGTCTATTATTAAAAATGAGCGAACAATTGCCTCAGGTTATGTTCCGACCGTGCAACGGTAGAAGTAATAGTAACTACTTAACAGATAATATATGCAACAATAGAAGCAAAATTCGTCTTGTTGGTGTTCGGCTTTGTGCATAAATGTACCAGAAAAACGATTTTTATTTCTATTTATCAAAAATAAGAGGCAGTTTTTGTTTTATAAAATATAAATATATTTTTTTCCGTTTTTGCTGTTTTTTTCTAATTTCAGGTTGGGGAAGAATTATAAACATTTCTTCAAGTTTGGGAATAAAGGCAACAGGAAGTATATCAAGTTATATTGCCTCTAAGACTGGTCTTATTGGACTCACGAGGGTAAAACTTCATTTTTTTATAAATATTTTCTAAAAGCCCATTTACGTGCTGTTTTACTATTTTTTTAATGGAATTTTTGATGTAGAAAAATCCCCAGTCTGTTTCTTAAACATTTCCTAACAGCTTCTTTAATAGAGTAACTATGTAATAAAATTGTTTACCTCCAGGGGAAAAATTCTTGCCTGATTTTTGAAATCATGAAAAATCAAAGTACTGAAGTACTAACGGGAGTTGATTTTATCGATTTTCATTTATTTAAAAATGAACTTATCTTGCATGGCAATTAGAGTCTAGTCTGTATTTAAATTACGCACTTTTTCATATTATAGATTACTAAAACTTTTCCAGCAAAAATTTCGAGAAACCCCATACGAATCATGTGTAATATTTGAGGATATATTTCAAACTATGTATTAGTAATCGAAACAATTTTAAAAATTGTATGGATCCAAGCACTATTGACATCGAACTCTTTATACAATCTTGTTCAACTATACGCTCGGCTGTCTCCGTTAATCTCAGACAAGCAAGAGAGCCTCTCTGCTTGTCGGAGATTTACGGAGACAGCCGAGCGTTTGGTTGAACTAGACTGTATTAACCTCACTAAACTCTGGCGTAGGAATACATGAGACTACAAAAATATCTAAATTGTGTCGTATTATATAAAATCTGACTATTTTCAAAGTGTTTATAGATAAGTTTCCTTGATAAACAATGCTCCAGCATACATTACATCGAATTTTTCTATTATTTTCAAGAACTACGTCTTGTCAGCGGTGATGTTTTGTGCTTAGGTCCAAACACTGTTTCACTTTCGGTTTGCCAGAGTAACTGCATTGGATAGTTAATTAAAATCAACTCCCAAAAAACCAAATGAAAAATTAATATTAAAATGTTAGGAATTCATAAGTTTGGGAGAGTAGAAATGTTTTTTAATCATTTTTCACAAGTGTATATAAATCGTTAATTAGTTTACCCCGAAAAATATATTGGAGATATCAATTCTACTTATAGTTTGTCCCAAGATATTTATCATGATATGATGATAATGTGTGAACGAAGTTATCTTGGGAATTTTCACTTTCATCAATTTCAGTTGCACTTCTGTCACAGGTATGTGTATTGTTATTATAAATCATTCAAATATGCAGCATAAATATCTTGGGACAGATTATAGCATTGTTCGTGGAAAATTTCGGTTATCATGGCCAATGAAGAATATGTTTAAGGAAGAGAGAAAAAAAAATTCGAAGACATTCGGACTAGCGAACATAAATCTTAGTTAAAATGTTGATAGAAAATTTAAAGATTATTCAAAAATATTTTACCAAAAAATGCTTATTTTATATCATTGAAGTTTTCAGTTATTCTTTTGGCAAAGGAAAATGTAATTTCTCTCCAAGAGAATACTTTAATTATGGTTTATGGTTTCAACATCTATGACTTGATGTACTTTAAGTTTAAAAAGGACCTTGTGTATACACATCCTTATCGTGTTGTTCTAATACTTGCTATGGATTTATCATAAAGACAAATGTATAAGCGCATTTTCCCATCACGTCTATATGAAACCAACGGCAATATTAGACTTTGACCAATATTAAACTGTTAATAGAACAGATTTCAACATCTTTAAAACTGTTTATATAAAACGCATCAATAGTTCAGATTAATATAATCTTAACACAGAGGATCAGTCTGGCCTGATTTAGCAAAAAATGGTGGCATGCAAATATATCTGCTATGCATTAGTACGTTCTTAGTCAATCAAAAATAGGAACCCATTAATAGTTATCCGTTATTTATTGCCATATATATGTTTTCCATTGCTTTTTCACTTTTGACAAAGAAAAAATAATAAATATATGCACTGATCGCATATTGTGGATTCATTTAAATTCTTGGGGGCCAATGTTCGTTGATCGTGGGTTTTTTCTGCCTATTTGTGGGGATGTATTTCGTGGATGCGTCGTTCTTTAGTTTCAGTAACGATGATAACTCTTTCTAAATTTGTTTTCATTGAGGATGTAAATTCGTGGGAGAGGGATACCCACGAATACCACGAAAATTAAGCCACGACGAATGATTATAATTTCACACTATTCTTTTATGTTTACAGGCAGTTGCTGTAGAGTGTGCAGATAAAGGCGTGACATGTAACGCCATCTGTCCTACGGTTGTGGACACACCATGTAAATGCATTACGTCATTAACTGTTTGTTAATCGTGATCAAAAGTCAGTTTCTTTTTTTGTAATCATAGTAAGGTAACTTGATTCTTTGATATATCAAATGTTTGTCAATAGCTTCAATTCAGCCTTCATGATTCTACTTTCTCTAACAGTACATGTAATACAATGTGCCCATACCATTTGAAATATTAGACTTGGTCTTGTGTTGATTTTTTGTTCATTTTTTAAAATGATAATAGATATACCTTTCCAATCATTCATTTAAAATAGAAATCACATCACAAATCAACTTTTGCATTTGAAAAACGAACACAAGCATATTACAAACATGCTTTATTTTTTCAGTATGTCAGTATATGTTCCGTGTTTTGGTCGGATGGGGTATTTATCCTTTAAAACACCGTTTATTAGTGAGCGTATTTGATACATTAGACATACATTGTACAATGTATCACATTTTAATTTTTAATCTACCTTTAAGCAAGTTTCTTAAACTACATATGTAGGCATACAATACCACATATATTTCAAGTTCTGGTTTCTAATACATTATGAATTTTATTGCATCTGTAGTTATAACATCTTTTATGGAACACCAACAGAAAGCTACGGGAAAGAGCTACGAGGAAACAAAGGTACATTTTTAGAGTAACTTGCATCAAAATGTTTTACATATAGGTCTATGGGCACACGAATATTGCGGGTTTTTTGTTGTATCATACGATCTCAAATAATCGATATGAAGAGCATGTCTGAGAGAAAAACATGAAAATGGTCCAGAAGCTTTTGTAAGCTCTACGTGGTATATATGTATATAATTCATACAAAGTAACTTTTCTCATATGATAAAGGTATAAGTGCATGGGTCTGTTACCAAAAGAAGCACTACGGACTCCAAATGAAAACTGTAATTACACTGTTTTATTTTTTTTTGGGGGGGGGGGGGGGGGAATAAATGACACATCTGAAATGAATTCAAATTCTTAATTGTTTTTTTTTTGTTTTGTTTTGTTTTTTAAAGAACATGTAAATACTTATTAAACATGTAGTCAATACAACTGATCTTCCTTTAGACTAAGATCAAAAAAGTCATAGAATTGAAATTGTGCCCCATTGTATATGTTTGGTGGGCTATAAAGCTTAAGGTCAAGATCTAGTAAATGAAAGGTGTCTACAGGTTTAGGAAAATCAAGATATAAATTCTTTTAATGATGCTTCATAACAATATTTTTGTTTCATAGGGTGTACTGGGGCTTAAAATGTTGGTAAACACTATGGAAAATAATGTTTAAACAACCATTTTCTACCTTATATGAAGGGTAAAAGTAAGGAATCTCGGAGTTTTGTCCATTTTTGACTAATGACATATATCTGGAATGCCTACAGTCTCTCCAAAAATAGCATCAAACAAGCTTTTGACCTTCTCTCTAAAAAGATGTCAAATTGAGTATAGGTACAGGGATTAGTTTTCCCGTGATTAAATATAGAATGTCAAAATATTGTTTATTTTTCACATAATTCCTTTAAAGCCATAAAATACAGGAAAAGATTCATTAAATTGATTATGACGTCATAATGGTTCTAGCACCAAAAAGACACTCTAAAATCATTTGCTAGATCTTGACCTTAATTATAAATTTAAAAAAAATACAATCAATGTAAAAAATTAATACTAATCATCTTTAACATAGATGCAAAAGATATAATTAAGTTATAATGCAACAATCTTTTTGTAATGATGAAAGATAGCCCTGCATTTTTTTTATTACATGTACCAGCGTCCCTTAATTTGCAATTATATGTTTAAAAATATATTGTTGTCACTAAGAATAAAAACAATGGACGAAATGTTTAAAATTGTTTTAAACCTTGAAACATCATCGATCTTTAATATACAAAGCCAAATGAAAAAGTCTATGAACCTTTCTGAACTATTTAAAATAAAAAGATTCTGCATGGTTTTCTCTGAGACAATCTTTTTAATTTTACAAAACTGATAGTTAGATAATCATATTCGCTAAATTCATTATGCAGATAAATGACAGCAAACATTTTGCAAGACGTTAATGTACAATTCCATTTATGCACAACAGTAATAAAATTATGTTCTGTAAAATTTAATTATTGAATGCTCATTATCTTGACTTCGCCCATACAATTAGTAACTACAATACTAACTGTAATTATAAAAGTTTCCTCTTTGCTTAATTAGAGTTTTTTTTTTATTTTTAAAGTTTATTATTTTTTGTGTTTTCAAAGGAGGCGGCTAGACAGTCACACCCAACAAAACAGTTTACTACACCTGAACAGGTAAATATAGTACTTATGCACTTACAATCACGAGGTTTTCTTAATCACAAGAACAAAATAAAAGACACATTAAAAAAATAATCTTTTGCGAATGTTGTCATTGCCATTTAAAAACCACTTTTTTCTTCCTTTGATAAAAATCTGTGTCTAAAAAATATAGAAACGCATATTTATTTTAAATTAAAAGTTTCGAATTGTTTTATACACAGAAAGTTTAGTTTGTGGTTTAAATATAAATCTTTAACGCTAAAGACGGGTCTGATTGGTAACATGTCAACCTTTTTTTATTTAATTGACATTAGGATGGGAAATCTTAAACGATGTTTAAAAACCCGTTTTCTTTCACTGAGGACACTATATCACTATATAGCTATTGCATTTGATGACCCTAAGGGCTTTCCCAATTTTAAACCATTTCAATATTGAGAAAAAAAAATGATCAATAGAACAAAAGAAACAATCAATCAATTAATCAATTTAATTCATAATTATCTGCAATAATTCTTTACTTAATTCTTCATAAAGACCCCCCCAAAAAAACACCAAAAACCAAACCCCCCCCCCCAAAAAAAAAAAACAACAAAAAACAACACAACAAAACAACAAAAACAAAAACAACAAAAATCCCCACAAACATTGCTCTTTAACAATGTATCACCCACTTTATTCTTATTTCTCACCTTCCTGTTGTTAGAACCATTAACAGTTTTTCTTATGTTTTATATTCTTTTCTTTTAATAACCTGTTTACTGATTGATTTTTTTTCAATGAAGAATAGAGATGTTGAAACTTGCTTAATGTCGTTAGTTCATATTGAAGGGGGGGGGGGGTTGTTTTTTAATTTCAATAAAATAACTTACAACTTTAAGATTTAGTCGAAGGGAAATCGTCTGAATCATAAACCATAAACCAAGTTATTAGGCGGAAATACCTTAATTTTTAAGAAGAATTAGGTTTTGACTTTCTATATTCATTATTATGTTCAATAGTGAAGGGAGTGTCAAATCAAAATTGAAAAGAATATTGTTGATAACACACCAACAATGAAGTTGCATTGCTTAAAGATCGGTATTTTTTCCTATTTAGATAGCTGACTTAGTGGTGTTCCTTTGTTCCCCAGAAGGTCAGAATATGACTGGGACAGCTATTCCCATAGATGGCGGAATAACCATCGCCTAAAGACAATACGGCTGAAAGCGACACCTGTGTAATGTAGAAATGATATATACATACAATCACCATTTCGTGTACTTTTAATTAAAACCCGTACAATCTTCAATTCCAAATCAATGAATATAACTACCACAGTTATATAGTGTTATTAAATACATATGAAGTGTTTGCAATGGTGTTCACACATTCGATTAACGAATACTAATAAACTTTATCATAGACGACAGGACATAGTTTTTTGTTTGTTGTTCAAATATTGCTCACATTTGTAAAACATTTACACAGATCATCGAAAGATAGATATTTTTGATTGCCAACACTTTTTGTTTTCTTTCAAACTTTGTCAACTGGGATGCAACGGTAAAACAATGTGAACATGATGATGATAACATTAATTCATCTTTAGGATTTAACTCTGTTTAAAACAAATTACTTTAAAAAACTTAAATTAAATCTGCGTTCAGCATACGTTTGAAAAATAATCCTTCCACGGTCATTTAAAGGAAAGGTTATCACACAAGACATCGGACAACGAATACGATACTATTCGGACTAACTTAAGAAAAACCCCCAAATATGCCTGTTCCCAACAGTCTACTAAAATGTGAGAAAGGAAACTAAAAAGTGACCAAAAGTACACAAACCCTTAATTATTGCATATTTTTGTCATTAAAATTCAATTTTGAATTAATTCGCAATATTTTGAAAGTCTCACTACAACGATTTACATCTGTAAATCAATTGACGTTTAATATAAAAAAGGAGTGGGTTCCATGTCCTCAAAACTCTAGATGAGAACAAAACTCATGTTCAAGTATTAATAATCCCAAGCCCGAAGTCTACATAACTGTCACAGATTGGCCGTGCTGGTTGTCAGAAAGAATAACTAGTTGAATAATTAACTTCATTTTAATGTTCAATACATTTGTTTATCTTGTAATTTAAGTTTTACAAAGAAATATAGTTTTTGTATGTCACTTATTGGCTGGTCCGTAATGGCGGCCTCGGCGGGCTCAAAAAACCATCCGTCCGTGTATCTGTGTAAGACAGGCCAAAGTTGGTGAATCTTGACTGTTGAATAATTGAAGTTGACTGTTTATGGTGGTTCCATTTTTCTAAAGGCTGAGTTCCTTGAATACTGAATACTGCAATAATGGGATCTAAAAATAGTATACATTTCATAACTGTATATACCATACATTGGGGTTATATTCTATGCACGTTTTTCCACATACATATACATTACTTTACACATATATTTTACATGTAATTATATTATACATGCCAACTTTTACTCATGTTTTACTTATATATTTTTACACTTGTACTTTACACATACTATATACATTATACAAATAGCATGTTTACTTATACGCTGAATTCACGCAATTACTATCATGATACACACTTTTTACAATGTTTACGGAACATTGTTACTTTACAGTTACTTTGTATACTTTATAAACATTACCAGTTTTTATGTACTTAAACAATATGGTAAGTTTAAAACAACTCTATGGAACAAATGAACAAAAACACAAAAAAGGAACTTGGCTGTGATTGCAACTGAAATTAACAGTAAAAAAACTTGGAAATAAAACTCTCTTACCTCCGAAGTGGGAAGAACATGGTAAGAATATGCTCAGATGTAAATATTTTGTAGAACAAACTCTATTACAGGAGAGCATGTGCTTCTCAGGTGCCTGCTACGCCCAAACTTACTACACCCGCACGGGTATTTAAAATGCCTAACCAGTTGAGTGAGTTTTAGGTACTCAAATTAAATCTATGGACACCTGATGTTGATTAAAATATATATATACAGGTAAAAACTATGGCAAACAGTTTGGACATTAAATGTGACAATTACCAATATGCAGTCTTTAATCCGGAGATTGTTTATACCGCTAGTAAAACCCCAAAGGCATCAAAGTAAAGATGATTTACTTTATCAAGGTTGTGCCCAAATGATAAGAAAACTGAAAATAACAAACCACACTATTACCATTAAATCTCAAATAACAATACTCTAAAAATAATCATGCAGAATTGAGACAGTTATTGGTGACCATACTTTCTAATTTTAAACAGAAATTCTCTTCAAAATGAACAATTGGAACAGGATATACCCATAAAGTATAATATATAACTTTCTTACTTTAATGACTTATCAGGATGTAAACAGTATGCACGTAATATCAAAACACAATTTCACAATAAACAT
Organism: Magallana angulata; assembly: GCF_025612915.1. Lineage (NCBI taxonomy): Eukaryota > Metazoa > Mollusca > Bivalvia > Ostreida > Ostreidae > Magallana > Magallana angulata. The sequence continues at coordinate 25,422,180 of NC_069112.1, forward strand.
TTGCCACACAAAAACATATGTAGGAAAATACAGAAGTAATAAAGTTTACAGATGTATCAAAGATCCATAAATATGAAATGTATCAATATATTTTGAATACTTAGTAGTTATGTTAAAAGATAGGAAAAAAATGTATGAATTGTACAATTATGTACCGCGATAAGTTCATTCCGAATTTTCTCTTACTATTTAAATAGTTGCGTGGTGTTATATATTTGGACTAGTAAATAAACTATAATTACAAACTTATAATTAAGAAAATATCATGATTAACAATTACGCTGTGCATGGACAAACTCCACTACGATAAATCTTGCTATCAAAGAGACATGAAATGTAGGAATCGTGCTCGGAAGCACATGCTAAAATTAACGCAAAACGTGTGTACAATGTTTCTATATTATGAACGAAAAACACAAATCCGGACAAAATTTAAAATTATTCCGGAGACGGTACAACCAAAAACAATTAAAAGTTGCAAGAGAAAAAGTTTGAATCTGTGTATAGTATCCAGAAACGTGGGTGTGAACACTCGAAAGAGTACATTGTATTTGTATGATGCTTACGAAGAGTACTTCTACCTCACCAAATGTTCTGTCCATCTGTACGTAGATTTTAAGTGATTCTTCTTTCAAGCAATTCGGTGTTTAAGATATTGATTTCTACGAAAGCTCAGAGGGCTCATTTGAGATTCGAGATTTGAAATACTAGATTCGAAATACGAGAATCAAGATTCGACGTTCTAAATTCAGTGTTTAAATTAACAATCAAATTAAAGATCTGGAAATGTTTTAAAGAACAAACATGATAAGTATATTTGTGTCTATATAGGTTTATAGATGCACCAGGACACTTTTAATTAGTTTATGAATACAAAACATTTGAAAAAAGTCTATAACTTTAAAGCACGCAGTGGATAAAAAAGTAACGCAAGTCGAACTCAATGAGTAATAATTGCTTTGTTAAATTAATCGTACAATTGGATCTGCGTTAAAAACTTCCGTTTTCTCTTTTTTTTCGTTTTATTTATTGGAACTTTAAATAACAAATTTATACGGATCATAATGGTCAGAATTAGAATAATACGTAAATATACCTTGTGAAAAAAGTAAAACTAGTCATAATTTATCTATAAGGGCATCTTTATGCAACTACACAGAGAAATTGAAATTATAATTTAATAGTTGTTTATCATTATTACTTGCTGTTGTTTAGGACATTACCAAAACCTTCTAACCCCTCCTCACAGAAATTGAAATGCATTGCCAAGCAAAGACAAGCAATTAGTCAATAAAATCAACCATTTTATGCAAGTGCGTTATTGTCTTTGGCACTGCAGATCAAAAAACAAAAAAACATCTCATATTGCATGTATGTCTATCCATAAGCAATACGGGCGCTATCTATTTTAAATGCTTTATAAAAGAGTAATTGACCACTAGTACTTTATAAAAAAATTTAACACATTACCTGTGTTTTATTAAGTAAGCAAAACATTACTAAGTTTTTCTGATTACTTTGCACTTTAAAAGGATATGTATTCGGCATCAATGACAGGGGTGTAAAACATTATTTTTTATACAGCGACGACCCTCCGCTACAAAAGTGGGTCAGGGGCCACTCAAGATACAGTGTTGCAACTGCACAGATAGTTTTTTAAAATTCTTTTTTGCTATATTGGATCAGGTAAGACTAAATATTTTATTGTTGTTACAGCTTAATTTTTTTTATAAATGTTATAACATCTAACAATGGTGGTGTTAACTTTCGGAAAGGAATCATTCTAGGGGTATTATGAGATGATCAATTACCGACAAAGGGGGCAGGTCAAATCCAACAAAGCCTGACAACTTTATGATAGTATTCATCATGATCATCTCATTGTTCCTGTTATATTTATTTTTTGATCTTCAGCAATGATACATTTTAATCTAAATCATGTTGATGATATACATCGGACTATACATTAACAGATCGATTCACATTGTTATCCCAGACAAAAATATTAAACATCGAAGAATATTTTCTATAAGGAATGAATTCAATATTTATTTGTTTTATACGACATAAAATGATTTGGGGCAGTTTAAAACCATTTTATATCGTATAAAACTAATAAATATTGTATTCATTGCTTATAATTTAATTTTTTACTCTTCATTGTAGATAAAAACGGCCATTGGAAATTTAAAATGACGTAAAATTGTACAAAATTCAAATGTAACGTCAGCCGTATTGATACATTTTTGACGTTAGTCTTACTATGACGTAGGCAACTTTCTTTATACGATATAAAATAATGTTTAAGCCAATCAGAAAGCGCGTTACAACCATAATTAAATTATTAAAAAATACATTCAGTCTGATGGCTTAAACATGTTTTCACAAATTTAGAATACGTATAAGGACTGGAAATGTCTGCCAGTGCTGTTAACTAAATAAATGATGTTGGTTGAAATTAAGTGACATTCCTAAATGAACTTTTAAATCATTTTATATGTGACAATGATATATTTTAAAATGAGAGTCAATGAAAACTTCGGAGATAACCTGTTCAACTTTTTTTAATTTCAATTCACCATGTGTTTCACACGTGTGCATTTGCACAAATATGCTATTCTATGCATAACGAACTTTTAACGGAATTTATACTGTTTCATTTTTTTAATGTTTAATAGTAAGGCAGCATTGAAACTTAGATTTTCATCAACACACAATGACAGAATTTTACAAAATACGCAAACCCAAATCAAAGTTTCATGGAACATATATTTGAAATGTCTAAGTCTAATACATTACGATATATAATCTTTATGTTTCCTTTCCATATGAACAGAAATTTTAAGAGTTTAATAACACATAACTTTTTGATGAATTTGTTCATCAAAATGATTTCAAAATTAAGATATCAGTGAAAGGTACGGGTAAAGAGAATGACACTAGTTGAAAACAAAATGCGGGTTTTTTTTCTTAAAAATGATATATGCATATATCATAGATGTTTTATTAAAAAAAAGTATTGGCAAAAGGATGAAAAATGAAGGTTGTCAGAAAGTTTTGAACCAATGCTATTTGCAGTGTTATGAATATCCTGTGACTTTTCTTTGTACACATTCCACCAATTACTTTGGTTTTCACATCTTCGAAAAGATAATGATTTATCATAATATCATAATTCACTGCATAATTGTCGTAAAAATCATTTCAGTTACTATTTTACTAATTTGAAATAAATACAACTCCATTAAAACAATTTTTTCTTAAAATGCAACATGCCGTTTGCCTATACATGCAACAAGGTATATTTTGCAAAAGAAATAAAAAAACACTCCGCACATTTTTTTTGTCAGTTGTGTTTAATGTAATACTTTTTTGGATTTTACCGCATGTATAATTGCTTGGAGAAAATTGCTGCTCAGGAAGGAATAGAATCGTCACACCAAAATACATTTTATTATGATCGATAAAATCTTCTTTCAAGTTTGATAAAAGCTTATTGCTGATTTTGATTATTTAGTTCCGGGTCTTTAAGGATTAAGGGGCTGGTACTGCTTTTGTTATACATGTACTTGAAAATAATATTTTTTTTGTATCATTATTATTTTCGACTGATTCGAGTTACATGTAATATGTTTAATAATCTTCAAATCACGAGACGCACAGTTTATATTTTCTGGGTGAAATATTGGTTAGATCAATAACAACATACTAATATTAAAACTCCAGAAAACTTTAAATTTGAAGAAAAAAAACCTGTCAGCTTTTGTCTAAAATTGCTTAAGTCGGGTCTTTTACTGTGATTATTTCAAGCCAAAACAATACATGAGACTTTATCCTACCTGCGTGAAGACTGTACCATTTAATTCCATACTTTTAGGTTGACAGGATAAAGTTGAAATGACTTTAGAAGGGAAAACAGCGCTTGTAGTCGGTTTTGCTGGTGCAATCGGACCATCAATCGCCACTTCTTTGGCAAACGCCGGTTGTGACATCATTGGAGTTGACAAAGCAAAACAGGATAGTGTTCAGATTTCAAACGATAAGATAAAGAAAAGTAGGTTGATATTTTTTTCCCTTTAAATTGCAATTAATTTGTTAGATTTTTGTTTTACCTTTTTTGACAAATATTAAACGTTACTGTAATCTTTTTTTTCATTCACAAACTAGACAAAAAATGTTAAAATAGAATAAATGTCTCTTGATGTTTTTCTTTTTTATTAGAAATAAATGATTTCTGTCCTTTTGTTTTCTAGTTATAGGAAAAACAATTTTGCTTGGCGACATATCCTCCTTTCAAATATGTATTTTTAAGAGCTTTTTCAGATACCTTTTGTAACTTGCATTTCAGGGGTAAACATGATGTTACATTTTTTGAATGCGACCTTATAAAAAAAGAAGATTTCCAAAGGGTTTTCCAAGAACTTAAGTCTAGAGATGTTGATGGCATAGTTAATACAGCTGGTATATACATACCTTATATATGGGTACTCAGTTTCAATCATTTTCCAGTGCATCAATATTCGTACATTTAGTGAATATCAAACACCCATTAATGCATAAATTCAATACTTATTGTTCTAACAATACAATATATTATTTGACATTGCGATTGGAACGATTGTTTGGTTCGTGTGAGCAGAGTCAACAATGAAATCTATCAAAGCAGGAATTCAACGGACATTGATGAAACCACAGTAGAAATCACATGCCTAAATGTTGATTTATTCGTTCTTTGGATTATGCTTTATTATATTGATATTTTTTCAAAGATTTGTATTTTGTTTTTAGCTTTTATTGTCTGTATGCATGTCTGTTCGTCACTGCATTTGCTAGACTAAGTATACATCCATTAGTCTATCGGTTTATTATTCATCTAAATATTTTAGGTCGCCTTTCCGTCAGCAAGATTGAAGAACTTCCGGATGACAACTGGGAGGACGATATCACGGTCAACTTGACTGCTTCGTTTATGGTTATTAAACAAATGCTGGGCTCAATGAAAGAGAAGGGTAACGAATAAGTAAATTGTTGAAACTATTGCTTTAAAATGAATGAATTATTGGGGTTTTTGTTTGGTGTCGCAAATGATCATGTCTGATGGAAACGAATCTACCCTATCCTATTAAGTTTCTTTGTTTGTTTTGGATTCTATAAGCTCACTATTTATGGACACCTAAAACAAACTGTTTTACAATTATTCATTATGCTCTTTCAAAACTATTTTATATGCCTTCTTTTCAATTCTTTAAAGCGTATTAAATGCAAATAACTGAAGAACCGAACGTCTATTCACCATTGTTTTCATTTCTCTATTCTTTTCATATCTATGATTGACAGGATGGGGGAGAATATTAATATATCTTCTACCTGTTGACTTGTGGCTGTACGAAACGTATCCAGCTACATCGCTTCTAAGTCTGGTTAAATTGGACTAACACGGGTATTAGGTAATTTGTTCTCTATATTGTATGTCACATTCTTTATTAAACGTTATGATATCTTTCTACTTAAGAAAGCCACCTTTCTTTAGTTCGAAAACATGCATCATTTACATTCAAGTAATATAATAATATATTATAGATGTACAATACAAAATGAATAAGACTTAATCAAACAGTTATTTTACAATTAAGTTTTAAACTAATATTTTGATTTCAAAATGAACTGATTTGTATTTGGTGCGAACAATGATGTATTAGTAAGTTGTCGTTAACTGCTAATATATAATTCATATTACATGCATACAAGTGCCAAAATAAGTATACGCATATTAACATTTCATGTTTTCCTGCAAGGCGTAGCTATGGTGAATATTAATGAAATACAAACCAACGTTAATTTCTTATCCAACTATTAATATTTAATTTTGATATGATATTTTTGTTAAAAAAAATAATAGGGACTCGGCAGTTACAGAGCCTTAGTTAAACTTCATCTTAAATAAGCTAAAACCTAGATCGTCTCACAGAAATGTCACTAAAACATGTTCCAAGATGTTAGTTAACGGTAAATTATTTGTACTGAATGAATTTGAAACATCCGACAGAGTTAATCGGGTTTAGTTCTAATAGAAACCAGAAAAGTATGATTATAGTTAATATTCTTTGCAAACATAATAGCGAGCGCAGCTCGCCGCCGACGAGCGAAGCGAGCTCTAAGAACCAGTGTGCGCGGGAAAAAAAACGAGCTAACCTACAGTTCATCAAACAAAATTTTTTGTCTACGTCCCATAATGCTCTTTAATGTATTCACCCGTGCTGCTATGCCAAAAATGGCCGACTTTTAACTCGTTATTTATAATTACAGTGACTTAAAGTTTGAAGACAGGTTTTAAGTACCGCATATGGTTTGGCGAGACTCAAAAGATTTGTTACATGCTTCCATACCTCCGTATTGAGTCGAGAAACGTAAACAAAGACGAATAAAGTCATGGATGACGTCACAGTGCACTCGCGCTATATTTCCCGCGATAAATTTAGAGATGGATCAAACATCTGTAATGCGTGTACTAGCTATTTCAGTATAGACTGCGATACCTGTCTCATTGACGTATGATTTGTTTTTAATTTTTTTGATATATGGATTTTATGTATATATATCAGCAAGAGCCATACTTTACTGTCATACCGATCCATTTTTAAGCTTTTTTTGCCTGCATGAGTAGGGAGGAAATAAAGAATAGGACATTTTGAAATAAATAAAAAGGAAAAAAGGAAAAAATAAACGGTTTTAAAAAATTAAGTAGATATTGCATATAGTCAGACCATTAAATTTAAAAGTGGGAAATTACACACCTACAAACAGATACCGGGCTCTCTCTCTCTCTTTCTCTCTCTCTCTCTCTCTCTCTCTCTCTCTCTCTCTCTCTCGCTCTATCATAGCCATTAAAATTAGTACCTTAGGCATACTTATTGTAGAGCAATACTCTCTCAAAAATTCTTCGACGTTCGTTGATATCTAAAAAAAACTATAAGTAGACAATGATGCAAGGTGTGTGTAATTCTTGCTGCGCTCGCCAGAACAGTAGCACCGTAAAACATATTATTATAGTTTCTTATGGGCAATAGTACCTCTAAAGAATGATTTTGTGGTTATAGAGAAGTTCAAGCATACTTAATTTATGTACTGTAACAGAGTTATCAAACGTGATTATTAAATATTGAATATCAATCTTATTTCTGTTTGGCAGGCAGTGGCGTTGGAATGTGCTGAGTACGGAGTGACCTGTAACGCAATCTGTCCTACAACTGTCGACACTCCATGTAATTAATTTTTTTAATTCAAATTTATATTTACTTTGTCGCTTACTTTTATATTACCTTTCGTACAATGATTTTGCTATCTTTCAAAATTTGTCTGAACGGGTGTTTCATATTCCTTTGTGACAAATACAAACGTTATGCCAAAAAAGAGATTTATATTTTTTTCTTTTCAATCACAGATAATGATGTTTGATGTTTGGGGGGTGGGAGGGGGGTATAGAACAATGAATTCCGTCATCGTTTGTTAGATATCTTTGTTTAATTAACGGGGACTGAGTTACGATATAAAAAATATGTACAGAAACTAGTTTACGATTTAACGCTATTCAAATGAAAATAGGAATCTTATTTTTAACAATATTACGTTGGGAAAAAAATCAGAACACTTATAACAAACAAAACTGACCCTGTTTTATTTTACTAATATAATCTTTGAAACACCTGTTATGCCAAATTCAGATTACTTGACACAAACAAATGGCATTTTTTAATTCAAATGAAGAATAATAGGTGTTTACACAGGATGAAGCTCTGCCATTCAGTCAACTGAATGGTCTGGAAAGGTGACTGAATGGCACAGATATGCCATTCAGTCACCTTTCAGTTACCTTTCTGTCACCTTTCAATAGACTGAATGGCAGAGATTCATCCTATGTTAAACGTATCTATTGTGTATCAATCAGTTCAAGTTTGATTAAAATTCATCACTGCTTTTATTTGTTGTACATGTATGATACTGCATACAGGGAAATTTGCCCATGCTTTTTTATCACCTCTGTCTTAATTGTCTGCGAGCAAATTCTAAACTTTGTGAATTCAGATTTACTTATAAATAATTTTGTTCCAAAACAGTTTTTATCATATACAGTGTACTGTTAAAAATTCAAAAGAGAACCAATCCCTTTAGGAGTTTAGAATACCTAAATAAAAGAAAAAAAATATATGCTTAAAAAATGATAGACAAAATATAACTGACTATTTCCGTTTGTATTTTGAAAACTCATTTGTATTGTTTAAGTTATATATATGTATTCTGTAACTTTTACTTAAATACTATCATTGTGCATTGTATAATTTTCATTTTTATTCTATTATTTTTCATTTGCATCGCACAATATTCATTTGCATTGAATAATTTTCTTTTTGTATTTTATCATTATTCTTTCTACTGTATAAAAAAAATTATATTGTATAAATTCTAAATGTATTGTAAAAATTCATTAATATGGTAAGCCAGTTCATTATAATTCTATATTTTTTTGTATTTTAGCTAAAGAATTTTTTTTTACTCAGTTATATTAAACCCTATACAATTGTTCGTAAAAAAAAGTTAAAAATAAAATCCACAAAATGCAATGCAAGTGAATCACTTTACAATACAAATGAACTGTATCTTACGACATAAATAAAACTTAAACAATGAAAAAATATAGAATAAGAGTTGATATAATACAATACAAGTCTAAAATGATGCAATGCAAATGAAAAATAATCAAATACTATTTCAATAAAAGTTATATATAACAAACAAATCATACAAAACACATTTATTGGAATTTATACAATACAACTGGAGAGGATCTATCGACTATTGCAAAGTTTGGCATGCCATACAATGAATATTCATTTCAATTTAATTATTTTCAGTTATAGCCCCTTTCATTAAAGAAAAAGAGGCATCCACTGGGTTAAGCGCCGAAAAAATTAAGGTAAGTTGTCATGTCAGTACATATCGCAGGACTACGTGATTAACCTATGTTCCTATGCTTTAAATTGGTTATTTACGCGTGTGCAAATTTACACTAGTAGCGTAGTAAGTTTGAAATCTCGTTAATCACCCCTGTGCATATTGGTAAAAAATCAGAACCTGTATATTTAATACATTGTATTGTTGTTTGACTTCATAAAATGCGTACTTTACCAAAAACAAAAATAACAATTTTTACAGTATCATTAAAACTAAGATACTCTCTAAATTGATAATATAGTTTATAAGTGCATAATATTTAAACAAAATGCTTTTTTTGTTATTTATTCGGGATATGAAGGTAGTGATATTGCAGGAAAAATACATAACCAGCGTTAGCGTGTTATGTAATTTTTTTCCTGCAATGATCGCTACCTTCATAACCAGCATGAATCATCAAAGAAAGCATTTTATTGTTTATATTAACATCTTTCTTTAACTAATTAATAAACAGATTATAAAAAGTGAGTTAAATTCACTAAATAACTGTTAATGTACGAAAGTACGTTAGCTAAAAGAAACAGCCGAGTCGTCTCCTGTGAGACTTTGAGTCTGGCATCGTCATGATTATTTCGTGCAGTCCGGGATTTTACTAAGGTCGCTGTAGGTTCAGATCAATCGATAAACAGGGCGTGTCAATTTTAGTCCTGTCACTTTCAGCCGCTGTAGATTTCGACCAATCGATAAATAGGGCGTGTAGATTTCAGTCAGGCTGTTTCTATAGAGCTATGAATTAAATATAGGTTTCCGTAAGAAATAGAGGAAATTATGTTTGGTAGATGTAAATATAGAATATATAAATGGAATTAAATTTAATGTGTCATGACATAGCACATCCAACATAACAGTCTAATTCTTACTGAATCGTTAAAATCAGTAAATAACAGTTGTGCAGGAACTCAAATGCAAATAAACAATCCATTTAAATATGATAAAGTTACATCATATTTCATAATTGAAATAAAAAAAAATTTGGATGAAAAATATATAATATTCAGTACTGATCAGACCCAACCTAACAGAAAGTAAACCCCAACTAAACTTTCTGTGTTTACTTCGGGTTAACTAGAGTGGACCCAGAGTAAACCCAGAGTAAACCCCAAGTAAATCCAGAGTGGACACAGACAGTAAACCCCGATCAGAAGTATACCCTGAAAACAGACGCTAACTGTGTATTCGGAATACGCAAGGGGCAGGAATTACAGGCAGAAGGATGGTAAGATAAAACATGTGTCTGCTTCACACTTCAGTGCGTACAGTGGACCACAAAAGCAATTTCCAAGTAAACCCAAAATAAACCCCAAGTAAACCCCGAGTGGAGCCAAATTTTCTAAAAGTAATCCCAGAGTAAACCCCTAGTATACCCCAAAAGTAAACCCAGGGTTTAGTTGGGGTTTACTCTGGTGTTAGGTTGGGTCTGATCGGTACTGTATTTAAGCACGATTTTATTCATTTATTCACATTTTTATTGACCAATGATGCATATCTAGCTCCAATGGTAATTGTTTTGATTTGTTATTTCGTATTTATAAAGGATGCAGCAAGGTTAGCACATCCAACATAACAGTTCACCGAAGTAGATCAGGTAGCTATGAACTAACACAAATAGGATTTTTGGGTAAACTCTAAATGATAAAAAGTTTTTTTTTTAAAGTATCTTAGATGTGACGTGTTCAGTCTATATAAACCTGGAACAAAGGCGTTTAGGTCAGTAAAGATACTTTATCAGCGTCAAGATTGTAAACATATAGCTAATAAAACAGCCAATCTTAATAAAAAGTATATATAGACTAATACAAATAGAGCGAGCACAAGTGATCAAATAGACAGAAAGTTATTATTTTTTTTTTCATTTGGTAATTAATCTCAAAAGCTATGAAAACAAACTAGAAGTAGCTCTATTCAATTTCACTTTAACTTGCATTTGTTCCTGACCGCTCTATATTTTGACCCTACTTACAATTGTATTTGGTCGTCTAAATGATATAAAACATTAGCAGCATATATTCCACCTAAATATAAATTTTTATTTCCCCACCATTTTATTTACAACACTGACATATGTTAACTTACAATTCGATTTCTAGATTGCTGACTTGGTGCTGTTCCTTCGTTCCCCAGCAGAAAAAACATGACAGGAACAGCTATTGCTATTGATGGGGGAATCACAGTCTCCTGAACAGAGGAACAGAGATAGGCGAGATAAAAGTTAAAGCAGAATGGAGGAACACATACATGTAGACAGGCAGACATGCTCTCTAAAATAAAAATGATTCTGTTGTTTTTTGTTTGTTTGTTTGTTTTTTATTTTCAAATAGTTTGAACAATTGTGTTTTGTTACTACCAAACTATGTGAACTTATATACTTCTGGTTTATAAATTGTAGTCTTTAAGTCTTCAATATGTCATGTGTATCAATCAAGTGAATGCAAGAAAACACAATTTATGCTTACAAATTTATTTCTATTGCCCATGAAATATGTTTGTTTATTGAGCAAAAATACAAAGTAACGACTTCTTTTTAAGTCATGACGGTTTTTAGAAGAAAAAAAAGTTTCTAATTGTAATGTTTTAGAATTGAAACCTGCTAATGTTTTTTTTTTTATAATTTAGATAATTGTTTACAATTACCTAGAAAAGGCATGTGCGATTTTTTGTTTAAATAAACTGGATTCATTTAACCGATTGATGCAAATTATTAGTCTTTTTTTAAAAAACGTGTATAAAAGCTTCGCTGAATATTCATTATTCAACTCCTTTACAATTATTGTCAGCTTTTATAAAACAAAAGTTTCCTTTACTTTTTTTTAAAAACAGTGCATTAGATAATGAAAGAACAGAATCAGACTTTATATAAAATATAAAAAAAAATATTCTTCTTTAAAAATTTATTTAAACAAATTCACGTATAAGCATAAACGCATTTTTTAGTCTGTTGACGTTAATAGTTTGAGTCTAACTACGTAAACAATCATAATAGATAAGCAAATTAAATGCACTGACTGTAAATGATGTACATAAAATTGTTAATAAATACAATGATAATAATTTTATTACTTTGCGTTGGTCTCATCTTGAATTATTTATTCTGTCACTGCTACATCAATAATCAATGGTGCACAATAAGTTCAAATAAAATTGGTCTTGTAGTTATCTTTTTATTTGTAATAAAGATTCTAAAAAAACCCCAAACAAACAGAATTGCAACGTAGATGAAATTTGCTATTTAAAACATGTACTGAGATTTGACGGGAATAAAGATGGCGTCAAGAAAAACATGTATTTCGCCTTTTTTTGTAGGGTCAGGTGTCATGTTTTGTTTGAAATGATAACCAGGACGTATGGCATTATTAACTAGAATTAATCCAATAAAAGCACACAATAACCTCACTCTTGATTCAAATGTGTTTTAAAAACACCTTAAATAATGCACAGACTGTAAATTATTGAAATTGAATACGGTTTTATTGATGCTAAAATATGTTCCTTTTTTTAAACACGTTTGTTTACGCATAGAAAGTATTAGTACAATTTGTTGGAATTGCATTAAAATGCTCTTCAGAATTATTTTTTACATTAATGTTCATTACATTTTTTTGTCTTTTTTCTTCCCCTCTCTCTCTCTCTCTTTCTTTCTTTTTCTCTCTTTCTATGAAAGACACTTTCCTGAAAGCTAAATTTAGGTTAATAAAATGATACTACTGAATATATGTACTTGTTCTACTCAAACAAACGGGTACTCAGAAGTTCAAATTATATAACGGTGCAATTTGGAGGCTATTGTGAATTACTTTTGCTTGTGGGAATTAACTGTTAGATGTCACCCTTCAATTAAATATCCATCGGTAGACCAAGATGATTATAATACTTAAATCGCAGAATGTTATAAGTAATTTTTTACCATATATTTTTTTTCACAATTATTTATGTCGACTAAAGAACTAGATATAATTGTTATCTTTATTGGTCTGTTAACAAAGTGCAGAGTATTTATTTTTACTGATACATGTACGTCAATAATATTGTAATTATTCATTGAAGATAAATACATTAATATGAAAGTAGAAAACATATTAACAGAATGAAGTTTGTTTTAATGTGCGTTTATATTTTCTGCTTTATTCAAAACTCTAAAAAATGAGAAAATTTATCTTGTTGACTTTTAATATATTCATAAAATGCACCATACATCCTCATAAATAAAACATTTAAAATAGTTGTAAACATCTTGTTTATAATACAGATTGTCAAAACAAGTAAAAAGTGAGAAAAATAGCTGAAATAGCTGTTTAAGTATAAAATAGGGGTACCTAATTGCTATCTATGTAAATATATAGAAGTTGTTGAGGCATCTACTTCGTGCAGTAGAACAAGACACCATAAGGAATGCTGTTCGTTGCACTCTTTTCGCTGACCACGCTGCCGCTCTGTGAGGCTGTGGGATGTAAGTACATTAAATAATTTGTTTAATATAATGTTGACGGTAAACGTTGTCGTGGTCATAGGTATCTTTCCATTTCTGTAATAAAAAGTTGAAGCTAACATGTTAGGGTAGAATTTTTTTTAAAACCTCTGGTTTTTTCTTTATCTAGCAATTGTTCTATAGCTGCTAAAATTATATCTTTAAATTCATTGTACATCTAAGAATATATTTGCTGCCAATCCAACTATCGAACTTTAATTAATCGGTGAATAACTTGACTTAAAGAATGGTAAGATAACGGATTCTTAACAGCCATTCATTGTAGATTTCAATTTATCATTTTTAATGTAGCTGATTTATAACTATTTTGTTTTCATTTCGTTTAGTTTATTAATATTTTTTTTCTTTCTGACAATTTTAATATTTTTTAAGAAACCAGGCATAACAAAACCAAAGTATATGATATCTTTTAGATTTTGAGAGGAATCAACAAAGGCAGTACATGGGTTGAATGAAGTTTTGCTCTTGTGTTATAATTTGTTCACCTATTTTAAACAACCCTTTGATAAACCTCTTTACATAATTGATGTACTATAATATTTACCTATTGGATACTTTTATAAATACAGATAACCTGGCGTATAGGAAGCCTACATGGCAGACTCTTGAAAAATATTCCTCTGCTAAGGCAGTAGATGGGCTGTACGAGACTAGCTCAGGAGGACGGGATCAGTGCGCAATGTCCTACCCATCTTCGAAGGAAGTCACGTGGATGGTTGACCTCGAGGCTTCGTACAGTATATATACAGTAGTTTTATATCATAAATCCGGTGGACTAAGGTATGGTAAGTGAAATACTCTTTCTTGTGTTCATGTTAATCAGAAATGTCAATTTTACTCGATTGGCTTAGTCGACTAGTCATGGGTTTTTTAGTCGAGCGATAGTGAAGTATATGTGCACTCGTTGATTTTTTTGGAACTGTGTGTCCTTCTCAAATCAAATAATGATAATTTCACGTATATAGTATTTTAAACTAAAAAATACATTTTATAACTTCATTATAAAAATATTTACTAAATGCATTTTGCTTGATAAATTAAAGAAGTATTTTATCTTAATAGTCATTAGCAAATACCTTATCTTTTGCTTTTACTTGTGACACTTTCAAGAAAATGAGCTCCATAATATCAAAAACAGATCAAGTATGATCAGTTTCATGTTAAAACATCATCACATTCCTAATCAAAAATTAAGTTTAATGATTATAATAAACTAAACCCCTTTTATCAAATATTGATATGATTAAATGTCTGATCAAACATACATATACATATACATACATTACTGACCAACTGATTACACGGCCCATTACATTGGTCATCTTTAGTAAGTATCTGCCTAAATTTTTCTATTCAAAACAAATATTTGCTCTTCAAAATCAAAAGAGATCAATATGTAAGGCGGTCAACGTTACAAAAAAATGTTACAATTGCACAGTCGGTAACTTAGAAATAAAAAATGATAAAAAAAGAAAACTAATTTTTATTCGTAGCTCAAAAACTGCTGCGTTAAGAAAACATGAAAATGTTTTAAATGTTCCTCTAGTCGAGTACTCGTATACTCGTTAACATCCCTTGATTTGAGTAATGAAACCAACTGGTTTAAATCTTTTAACTAAACATTATCAATTTTACAACGATTGGTAAACAAGTTCCATAACTTATAATACAATCTCTCGTTGGCACGGATGTAAGCGTGAGGGTGACATTGGTCTGGGAAGAAGCAGGAGTACCCGGAAAGAACTACATGTTCAAGCGGGCGACTGTCGTACTTTTTCACATACAACCACTGTCGATTACGGGGATCGAACTTGTGTTGTATCGGTTATAAGCTCGCAAATTGTCTTTTACGCTACTTGGACACCTGGTGAACTTATCTGAACAACTACTTGATTGAAATGCAATGTCCTCACTAACCTCGCAAACAAATAGTGCACTCTCGAATAAAAATCATTTTACATGTGTATATTGCATAATTTGAACGTCATAAAATGGAAATCAAAACAACCAACAAAGGTGAAGTTATGGTACCTCAGTTTTATACTTTTTGTAACGTTTACTTTATTCAGTTTAATTTAAATTCATGTTAATTTTCAATCAAAACCATACAATGGCATATGAGGTACATGAAGAAAAAATAGCATATTTACATAAATACAATATACATATAAATTCTATATATCACCCTTTAATCGATTCCTGAATATCGAGTTGTCATTTTTGTCAAAACTGGTCTCTTAACGTTTGTTTATTAGTTGTCTTAATCCAACTGGTGTTATAATGGTATACCAAACATTTAAAAGTCGGCATTAGTCTAATTGTTTTTATAGAGTATAGCCATTGATTTGGTATTTTTCTCATGAAGTATGCATGTACATTCATACATATATGTAATTTAGCTTATTTTGTTCACTGCTATTGCTAATGTTGGCCCAAATGAAAATGCTAGTAGAAATTGTTATATACAGTCTGGGGAAATCGTCCAGTTTAACCATATACCAGGTAAATAGGTGTACACCTTTCAAATTATGTATATGTTTCAAATATTTTAAATTGACACGTTCATTAATGTCAACATTTTCTCAACTCTAAAATTCACATGCACATAACAAACCCGGTACAACATTTTATAAAAAAAAAATCAAATTCACAATCAATAGGCAAATTAAAGTTCTTGTTTTCTGTATAAGTTCGTACATAAATTGTTGTGCTTACTCACACAGCCGTTATTTTCCTTAAAAAATAAACCCGTTCTTGAATAATAATTTTTAATATTTAATAATAAAATTCCTTATTTATTTCAACAGGTAAACAATTATACATGTAGGTAAAAACTTATTTGGGTTGACGACCTTTAAAAGATACTACTATTTTTTATTTCTTTGATTTTCAAAAGCCACCAATGAAAGCATTTTCTTGGATTCCGTAATCTACATATCAAATACAACAGAAAAAGAAGACGGATATGTCTGCTACCACGCGAGCAACCACGTTTCACAAGACATACATCCTAAAACCACCGCATACTGTGGTACAGTAGGCCGATACGTAATATATCAACACATTACGAGGAATCTCATGTCAACAACAAATCTTGGCTTTTCTGCAAAATCACAGATAGCTCTCTGTGAGGTCGAGGTTTTTGGTAAGTGATGACGTTAAAAGACTTTATCATTACATTTTCAGTTTTAAAAAGTTGAATTTATTAATAAGAGAGAAAAACAACTTAAATGAAGAAACATTTTTTTATGTTTTTATTTGTAAACAATAACTATAGTCAAATATAGCATCAGCGTTTTTTTAAATTAATTTGCTAATTCTCTCGGCATTTTATGTTTACTGACAAGTCAATGTAAACTTAGTGAGACGATCTTAGTGTCAACAACAAAAAATATCAGATGTAACTAAAATTTTAAGCTTTAATTTTCTAAATCTGTAACGTCTTTTTAGTCAAGAAAACATTCAAATAATTTAGATTTGAGTATTTTCGTATGGTGCCCTTCATCTTAAAGAAATCAAGACAGTCTGAAATGGTCATGACCATTAACCCCTAATCCCTCGTAAGCAACTTCGTTAAAATATTCTTTGTTTCCAACTGATATTAAAGGTTGTCCCCTTGGTTTCTATGGTGGGAATTGCTCTAAGCCGTGTCCTATCAACTGCCATCACTGTAGTATTCTCACCGGACTGTGTCTTGGATATTGTACTCCCGGCTACGACGGTCGTTATTGTGATCATTTTAAAAGAAGTGAGTTATGGTATTTCCTCTTGCTATGAATTCTATAAAAAGAAGTTATTTATTGCATTTTGTTTCCGACGAATCTTATCTATGCAGATAATTCTTTTTTTTGCTAATTCTCATAAGTATGAAATTTATAAAAGAACTTATTTTAAACATTTTTTTCTTACGATGTATATTTTCCTGATGTCATTTTGAAGCAAGATCTGTTTACTTGCAGATGTTAATTTTCAGTCAATTTCATTTTATTATAAAGTGAATTTTCACCTTTTTCTTAATTAAATCATTTTGAATGAGATATGTATAATAAATTTAGCTACATACGTTGACATACGTTTCACACACCAATTCCATGATCTATTAGTTTATTAACAGCGGTTTTTTTTAAAGTTTAGTTTTCTTTTAATTTTTTTACAGTCAATATGGCTCTGCATCGTCCGACTTTTCAAATGACATCGATTATTGATAAGCATCAAAGTGATAGACTAGTTGATGGTAAAGTATTAGCTGGTATTATCACTCAAGGAGTATGCACCTCGACCAAGGAGAACCAAGTTTTTGCTATGTGGGTAGTGAATTTGCAGAGACCTAGACGAATTGAGCGCATTAGTGTGTTTTCAAGAACGGATAATAAGACATGGGGTAAGGAAGAGGCTCGGTTTTGCTAATCCTTATGTAGAATGACATATTTCTTATAATATACACTTAGCAGGAACATTCAGAAGTGAAGTTTTACCGATTCCTTTTCCCATTCTTTTACTGGTTGACATTTACATGTACAGTACCGATCAGACCTAACCTAACAGAAAGTAAACTCCAACTAAACACTGTGTTTTCTTTCTTGGTTTGCTCTGGGTTTACTTCGGGTTTACTAGAGTGGACCCAGAGTAAACCCAAAGTACATTGTAAACCCAGAGTGGACACTGAGGGTAAACCCCGTTCAGAAGTATACCCTTGAAAGCAAGCGCTGCATGTGTATTCGGAATATACAAGGGGCAGGGATTACAGCCAGTCAGATGGTAAGGTAAAAGACGAGTCTGATTCACACTACCGTGAATACAGATGACCTCAAAAGCAATTCCCGAGTAAACCCAACGTAAACCCAAACTAAACCCTGAGTGGACTTAAATTTTCAAAAAGTAGACCCCAAGTAAACCCCAAAAGTAAACCGGGGGTTTAGTTTGGGTTTACTCTGGTTTTAGGTTGGGTCTGATCGGTACTTTATCTGAACATTGAATTGATATTTTCTTGGATAATTATATTATTGTCCTCAATTTAAAAATTTATATCACAGATGCAAACAACGGTTTCACAAAAAGGCTTTTGGGATTTTCCATCATTGTATCTAATACAACTGATCGTCGAGACGGCGTCGTCTGTTTTCAAGATACACACTACACGGCGTCTACCATTCCAGATGAGGTGTTAATATATTGCTCTGTGATTGGTCAGTACGTCTTCTACTACAATGAAAGACTCCCTGGGATACATTATCCACAGGATTACAGTAAATATGCACATGGCGACCTCTGTGAGATTGAAGTTTCAGGCGAGTTTTATTTTATATTCGAACACGAAATGCATAAATTTGAAATTGAATATCAATGTTGAAAATCACAACACAATGTGAACTAAAAGACTTGTCTATGAACGGAGCATAAACCAAAAAATACTTTCCACGAAAAAAATTGCTTTTAAAATACATGTTTAAATTGTAGGTTGTCCTATCGTCGAATATGGACAGGATGATGCTGAATGCACAATTCCATGCTTTGCCATGTGTTCAACCTGTGAGTGTTTGATTAGTTTTGTATATGTGTTTTCTTTGTGTGTTTTTTTTCATAGTTATTTACGTTGTTGTTGTTTTTTGTGTTTGTTTTTTTTGGAGGGGGGGGGGGGGAGGGGGCAGGGCATTAAAAACATAACTGTGCTGGTCAAGAACAAATGGCTGCTACCTAGTGACCTAGCTAGCTAGCGAGAGAGAGAGAGAGAAAGAGAGAGAGAGAGAGAGAAAGAGAGAGAGAGAGAATCAGAGAGAGATAGGGTAACAAAATAATAAAGTTAAAGAGATAATCTAGGCGTTTTCATTACATTAAATAAATTATAACTTTCAATAGTATATTTATATTTTAAGTCCCATTTACTACTTTTCTGAATCCTAGTTGTTTAATAAAGTTTAACCAATTATAGTTACTGATTATAATATAATTGAATATGTTAGAAACTGTTATATATATATCTATATTGTCTCTTAGTAATTTTATTAATGTAATAGTTAAACGCTGAAAAACCAATATAATCAAACACAATATTTTTTAAGTGTGTGAACTGAAAGTACCTAGTACAAAGCTTGTAATTTGGAATTTTTAAGATCTGGAGAACTTGAGCTATAAAAAACGCACATGGCAGTCCTCAACCTATGATAAGTTGTATTCGAGCGATAAAGCTGTCGACGGGTTGAAATCCCGCCATTATAGCGACGGTCAGTGCACAATCACAAGCCCAGATCAGAGTATTACGTGGTGGGTGAATCTGCAGAAACAGTACAGGATTAGCTTCATTAACCTGTATTTCAGGACGGATAATTCTACAGCACGTACGTAACGTGGAATTTATATCCACATACAAAAACCGAATTGAAACACATAAGAAGGATCAATAGCCAAGGAAATTTGAGACTGTACTGTAATACTTTAATATAAACTTTAAAAGGTAGACAATATAATAAAGAATATTTTAGCAGAAGTAACGACATCTGGCTTAATGTGCAAAATGGCCGTATCAATCGTGGGTATATATAAATGTATATACATGTATACTGTATACAATTTTCTTTATGTTTTATTTGACAAACAGTTTATAATTTGGCATTTAACTTTTATATGTTCTTTGAAGATAATTTTTTTTTATTTTAAACATTCAGTTTTCAGGAGTACGTTTGCGCCATATTACCTCGGGTTTGCAGTGTACATTTCGAACACGGCCGACAAAGATGACGGTATATTGTGCTATAAAGACCCTGGGTTTACTAAATATACTTTACCGGATCACTTGACCATAAAATGTGAACACAGTGGGAAATACGTCATCTACTACAATGAACGTCGGCCTGGGGTCTATTACGGGCCTGATTATCGTCACAAAGCTTTTGGGGATTTGTGTGAAGTGGAGGTTTATGGTATTGCGTATTAGAATCACCCGCCATACTTTTGATAAATAGCTCGTTGCATAAATATTTTCAATAGCGTCGCGTTATAAACAGACAGAACATGTAATAATGACAACTGATAATGTACATCACATACGTAAACAATCACAACTTTCTGAAAGAAAAAAGAAAAAAAGAAAGAAAAACTTGTGTAGGCCTACTCCTTGAATATTCCACTAATAACAAGTGCACGTGTACTCAATTTAAATCGTGTTTTGTTTTCAACTAAGGATGTCCAAGTCCTGTGGCGGATCTAGCGGAATGTTCAAAGCCCTGTCCTTCTAATTGTGAGACATGTTATCCCAGCACAGGTTTTTGTACAAAATGTAAACCTGGATTCGAGGGTTCGGCGTGTGAAGTAGGTCAGTACATCAGCGTTCAGTTTTTTTTAACGCAGTACGAGCTCGTAAGGTTGTGATATTTCGAATATTTAAAAGTATTTTATTGTCTTTTTAACTCATTATGAAATTGAATTGTGAATATTTTCCTGTCTTCTTAAGCATGCATACATTTTGCTCAATTTTAGTGTGTGATGCAATGAATAAAGCAGTGATAACCACTGACGGTTTTTATAACGGTTCTTTCAACGAGATGTTTACTTCCAATGGACAGACATTTCTACCCACGCACAGTGGCTACGCACGTTTTATTTTGACTCTCTCGGGAAAGGCCACAAACATTGCAAAGGTGTCTTTCACTATCCATAAGGCATTTAACGTGATTGTGGCATTTACAAATGGCACACAAAATTTTACAAGACTTGTAAGTATTTTCATTGGACCACTTTAATGTAATATGATATGTGTTAATGTATATATTTAGGGTGGCTTATGGTATTGACATACAATGTAGTTATGTTTGTAGAAAAATAAACATACAGAATCACAAAAGAAGACGGAATTTTTAAAGTAGATTTTTATAATACGTAATTTCAAAAGCAAATGATTGCAGTTTCGTCAGCCGATAGTTATGAAATCAGACAACACAATGACGTCCTTTTATGTTATTGTGTTTGTTTGGTTTGCATATCTTTTTTGTAATCTTTGATTTGTTTATTTTACTTGTTTCGGCATTTAATTTTCTTGCTGTTCAATCGAATCAAAATCTGAAATCAAGTCTAATTTTTAGGTTACTGTAAATGATAATGCAACGTGTATGTATTAAAGAAGCAAAACAATATGTTATCAAGCTTTGCACAACCATTGCCATTTTTTCAAACGCTAAAGCATAAAAATCCGACATGTTAATTAAAGTAAAATTACTTATTGTCAGAAGAAATTTTAAAATTATTATGTATCAACGCATTTGTCTTTTGCATTGCTTCTGTCTTTTTCTTTTTCTTTTTTTTTGGGG
The DNA here is from genome assembly GCF_025612915.1 of Magallana angulata. NCBI lineage: Eukaryota > Metazoa > Mollusca > Bivalvia > Ostreida > Ostreidae > Magallana > Magallana angulata. Next base: position 25,443,972 of record NC_069112.1, read on the forward strand.
GGGGGGTTAAGGGGTCATTTGTTTATGATGTTGGTTTTTTTGTTTGCCTTTTTGGGGGGGGGGGGGGGTAGGGTAGGCTTAGCTTTATGGAGGATAGTGTGGGTTAGTTTGACTCCTTTCAAAACTTACGAAATATAACTACATTGTTATATTTTTCATTAACTAAGACAATTATTTCCCATTGTAGTATTATGACCAATTCACAGGAGAAGAACATTGGAATGTCGATGTATTAAACGGATTTATGTCTAGAGTTCATCTAGTTCGAATCACAGTCGGCTACACCGTTCCCTTAACCATTTCGAATCTGAGGCTTCCTTTGCGGTCTTGCTTTGAAAATGATGAGACGGTAAATAATTTACAGAGTAATTTAAACGAACATTTTACTTTTAAGTTGACTTTGTAAAGTGTAAGATACCGAAGACTGTTTAGTAAAGATTTGGTTGTTCATGTACTTATGAATTAGTTAAAACTAGCTTTACGCAATTCGATATAAAATACAAACACAAGATATATAAACTGTTACCTTTCTAGGAAAAAAAATTGAGAGAGAGAGAGAGAGACAATGAGAGAAAAATTAAAAAGACAATATTTTTCTGTGGTAATATGTTACTTCTTTTTTTTAGACACAGCGCAGGCAAGGAATGTTCAAATTTGTGCGGGAAATACACTGAAGAGATATGTTTTCTTGTAAGAATAAAACAAAAATAAATCCTCTTTCAAAAAAATGGGTTTTTTTTAATATTAAAATATGCATTGACGATGCTTCTTTTTAATTTAGTTACGGTTAAAATAAGACGTTGTTGTTAAACATTAACAAGTACTATTCTCAGGTATGTTTATTACATTTCAAGTTCATAACATCACACAGATAGAGATTTTATGCCGATTCTATAAAGAGAAAATAAATGTCAAACAGAAATGTAAATTGAGGTAACTATTGATTTTATCAAAACTTTTTAAATGAGTTTCAAAGAACTCATCAACACAACTCAGACGACTAGATCGATATTAACAATAACGTTTGTTCATGATCAACTACCAGGACAAAGCTACAATTTATAATCGCTTATCCATTATTACATTATTTAAAGATCAATGTCAACTGTATGTGACTATTCAAAATTTGTCATAGAATGCTCTTTCTGTGCAAGGGATGCACACAGCCTGTTGTACAAGAAGTGTGACTCTCAAATTATCTACGAAGCATATAAAATGAAAAAAAATTATATCAATAAACCAAGATGACGCGTCAAATGAATCATTGTAAATGATGTATAATTAACTGTGCATAATAATAGTTTTTTAAACAATGTAAAATTTAAAAATAAAATGTATTTTTTAAATAAAATGATGTTACACATGCATAGCAAAATCAAAATATATGTATTATTCCAATGATAAAGTGCTGCTTTCCTGACAAGGATAGGAAAGGATAGGATAGGATAGGAAAGGATAGGATACAGGATACATGATAGAAATTATGAAGTCAAACTCTATTCTTTCCTATCCTGCATTCTGTAGCCAATCAGATTCGAGAATAAATTTCGGACTGGTTTTACGAAACGAAAATTAATTCATAAATACATTAACCACATTAATTTTATTTGTTAAACACAGTTAAACATGTCTAAATTAAATTAATGATTATGCTGTCTATTTACAGGGGTTTTACTAAAACATACTATCAGTAGAAACGTCATTGAATTTGTATTAAGTTGCGTTATTTTAGATAGGAGTAAAGTCGTTAAAGATATAGAAAAGTTAGCTAAAATTCGTATAATTCTATCGACCATATAATAAATATGTATGTTATTAAGGTTCCTTGACACACCAAAATTTTATTGATGGATCGATAAAGAATCTTTTTTGAAGAAGTATGATTTCACAAAAAAAGATTCCGATGTCGGCTTTCATTTATTTTACATATTTTTTTTCGTATTTTTTAAGAGATTTAAAAAAATATACGCAATTTTTTTTTTTCATTATCATCAATACTTTTTATCGAAACAATTATAAAGTGTATTTGCCACGTATTTTTACACTTGTTTGCTGCATTATTAAAATTCCACGGATTTTTATTCTAATGTATACATACATGTACATGTTAACAATAAAAGTTTTTAAGACCAATCTGAGAAGAATCTAGGATCCCGGGCGCCTATTTTTGCTTCTCGGGCGCTATTTTATTATCCCGGGCGCTCTCAGGCGCTTTTTAGTGCGACCTTTACAAAGTGGTTAAGATAATTGATGCGCACGACATTTTTGCCGATTCGGAAACAGTGTAAGTATGGCGTACAGTATAGGCTGCACAATGCAGCGTAAAATATATACATAAAAAGTTGTATTGATTTATTTAAAGACTTCAACAATAAAAACAGAAGTATTCCGTCTACGAACTATTTGACATTCAGTAGACATGTATCTTAACAAGAAACGAACGTATTTTGGTGTACATATCACGTTTCACATAATTTCTTCGATGGCCGATTACAAGGACGTATAAAACCCGATAATAAACCGAACATATCAAGTTAAGTAATGTTAGCTTACTATAAATGCGTAAGAATTTATATTTTATCAATACATTCAAGTGATAAAGCAACAAATGCGAAATTTTAATTTATTCATACAGTAATGCTTTACCGAATTGTGTTTACATTTATTGGTGACCGAATTATCCGATTACCGATTTTCTTTCTTAATATTTTATTATAAGGACAAGCATTTGATTAATAGAATGATTAAATAATAGATAAAAGTTCGTCATCTTCTTTGAAATCATTATTACACATAATATCTAGTAAAAGCAAAAATTTAATTGCTTACGTTTACTGCTTTGTTAACCCAATTGAGTACATTCCGCATACGATTTAATATCACCGATGCGCAGGTAAATAAGTTACCTCGTTCCAAAGATTTTCGGTTTTATTTATTAATTAGACGTTTCAATTAACAGTACATAAATTGTTAATAAAATAATAATGTTCTTAAATTTCGTTTTATTTAACCTTTATTTCTAAATTTGGACAGTATGGGATAGGATAGGATAGAGGTTTTTTCAGAATATGATACAGGATACAGAATGCAGAATACGATAGGATTGTTTTGTCAACTTTCACGACAGCAGCACTGTAATAACGTAAAAAACACCATTATTACGGGCCGCCGGAAGGCGGTCCGTTATTTGATACACATTTAAATATTGTTACTGCGTTTCTGCGGGATAGTTCTTTTTTATTAGAATTAATACTATGCTTATTTTTATGAATTAAAAGTCAATTTGCATGTAGAAATATGTTTTATGCCTTTTAGAAAATATCACATATTTTTTCTTTTACTCGTAAATGAAAAGTAGGTCAAACTTAGTAAATTGTCGTATTTGGCGCGTTTTTATCGAGACTATAATCTATTCGGAAAATATCGGAGTTCTTCATTCTTTTCAAAACAATGCATCAGGATCGGTATGCGGGACATACTAAAGACCTGAATGTCATTAAATTTTATATGAATGATATTTTTGAATTTCTATGTGCCGTGTCAAATAAAAAGAGTTTGTGTGTGTATTTATTATATTTCCATGTAAAATGTGGTAGAAAATTTCATGAAATGACATTATATCAATTATTTACGCAAGAATATGACAGAAATGAAAATTTGAATTGACTGGAAAATTTGAACTAATAAATTTTTATTTTATTATGAGGTCCCTTGAAATCATGCTAGTACATTTAGTTTTCATTCAATACAATGCAACCAAAATAACCCAAAATGGTTTGAAATACATAATCTCCAAGAGAAAAATGATGAGTTGCACTTTGTATTAGAGTAATGTACAAATCAATGTGTTCTCCATTACTTTATACTATGGCAATGATCATACAATTTCCGTTAGAAATGCTTACAGTAACGAAATCGATTCTTTAAGATAAAAGTAAAATGTTAAACTTCAAAACAAGTTGCTGAAAGTATATTAAAATTTACCATAAAAATTAGAACAACCAACTCTTATTTTCTTCTTTGTGGTGTGTTTTTATGTAAACAACCAATGATTCATACAACCATTATATTTTTTGCGGCCCATTTGACGCTTGCGTCAATATGATTTCTTGTTAGAACTATTAATGCACTTTGACGATATATATGAGTGATCTCTTTGTATTTAACATATACAGCAAAACTCGGTTATAACGAAGTCACTGGGACCTAAGATATTACTTCGTTATATCCGTAATTCGTTATAACCGTATAAGAAATTCATTAAATTTACATAGCTGGGGATCCAAGATGACTTCGCTATATCCGTGAATTCGCAATATCCGTGTTCGCACTAAACGAGTTTTGTAGTTCTTTCCTACGTAGCAACAATGGTACATTTTGGTATGTTGTAAAAATTGTATCTTATCATTACAGCATTATCCAATTGACGACCTAGATTCAAATGCTATTATAGTTATTGATGTTACCGGATAAACAACTGAACATGTATGTTCATGTCGTTATATGCAATATTTTGATCCTTTTTTTTTTAAATCTAATCGAACTCAAAATATTTCTATCTACTTCAAACGAAAGAAAATCAAGAGAATTGAACAAAACTATTACACAAAGCGAGTTTTGAAGCGGTATCCCTCTGTTCATTGGGCATGTCCCTTTAAAAAAGACGTTTTTCCAACTTATTTTTCAGAACAATGACACTACAATTTTTTATGTATTTATCTAAGTAAAGGCAAAGAAGTAAAAATGCGTTCTCCTATAAAAGCAAATTCTATTATAAGAAGATGTTACAGACCCTGAAACGTACTACTACACCAAAAAAGCGTGCGACTTTCGTGCGAGAAACGTTTCGTGTAAACCGTTTAGCGTTTCGTGTAAACCGTTTAGCGTTTCTTGTGAATCGTGAAGCGTTTCGTGTAAACCGTTTAGCGTTTCGGACAAAGCGAGCAGCGTTTCGGGCAAAGCGTGCGAGAACCGTGTGAAACGTTCATCAGATTTCATTCGGAACTCTCTGACAATTTAATTGTTTCAAAATAGCGCTCGTGTTAAACATTACTTTAAACTGATTGGCAAAACTCCTTTGAGATATTCTCGTGAAAAAAATCTATAAGAAATGATATACTTATCTTTTTACAAAATTGAATAATTTTTTAACAAACAAAAGAAAAATACGCGTATTGAAAGAAGACTAGTTACTGAGACTATTCGGCTGTGTACAACCAGTACACATAACCTCGGACATCGGGTAAGACATGCACCTGGCTGAACCTGTCAATCAAACTCTGTGTATTCGTTTTCATTGGATGGTCACGCGTCTCTTTTTTGTCAATAGCCAATTGAAATTTAATGACTTCAAGGTAGTCGGAATCAGTATTTGGTGATGCACACAATTTCAATAATAGGTTATTTAACATTAATTTAAACAAAATTAAATGAAAACATAGAAAGAAAATATTCTGTTCATTTCTATGAAATGCGGGAAGTAATTCCTTTTGAATCCCGATTAAAAATATTTCTACAAGTTATTATTTTAATTATTTAAACACTGATAACGGAAAACAACAAGTAATTAACACACTGAAATTTTCCTAAAATGTACACATGCAATTAATTATTATGGGAATATTGTGCATGGTATTTAATTCAAATAGATTATGATATAAATATTGTACGCCGTTATGCGGGGCGCCGGTTATGTATACGAATATTTTTTATTTTTTCTTTCCGAAATCCAAAACAGTAATGTCAACTTTCTTTATTGTTTAATCCATTGATTTTTCTCTGTGATTTTATGTACGGAACATTTATTTACGCGAATGATTCGACATAAAATAAAATTAATCGGTTGTTTTATAGCATTTTTCTAACTTATGTGACTAATTTTATTTTACATATCTTTCAAAATTATCAATGTAATTAATTACAGGTTTATTTACATTTAGTATTTTTACATCGTATTCTATGAAACCAATAAAAATATTAATGTGAGAAGAAAAAACAAATCCCGCCGAATACTGAAAAACCAAATTATCAATGTAAATAATTACAGGTTTATTTACAGTTAGTATTTTTACATCGTTTTCTCTGAAACCAATAAAAATATTAATGTAGAAGAAAAAACAAATCCCGCCGAATACTGAAAAAACGATTTCAGTTTGTAATCATACGGATTTTATTTTTGGTATTGAATATTGTGTTACGGTAACTTTTTTCTCTGGATTTTTTATTATTTACGGGACTAAAAAGAATCATGGATATTTCTTTTGAGCAATTAATATATTTATAGATGTAATATTTTTGGCTAATTCTGTGAATAAATAATTTTTTGCTTCAAATATAAGTACCAAATTAATTCAATTAATCAATTCAATACTTATGTACATATATGTTTCTAATATCAGTATTTCTATTATTTCGTGTTTTCTTAAAATTGATTTTTACTAACAGAGTCAGGGTAAAAATCCGAGAGGACCCGAATCGATCAGGATAAAAGCGTGTCCAAAGCGTGTGAAAAGCGAGCAAATCGCAAAGCGTGCAGCGTTTCGTGTAAACCGTTCAGCGTTTCGTGTGAACCGTTTAGCGAGCGTGTTGCGAGCGTGCAGCGAGCGTGTGGTGTAGTAGTACGTTTCAGGGTCTGTAGTACATAATTCATATTGCAAGACATTTTAGTCTTTAGTAAACTTGTTCAAAATCATAGCAGACATGCACTGTTGATAAGTTAAATTAAAAAAAACGTTGCAAACATATTTCAACATATGCATGAGCAGTGTAATATTGGCTTATACATAAATACAGAATAAGCAACTGTGTTGTTTTTAACGGACATTTAAGTACAATATTGTCTCAATATATACATGCAGAATTGCCCCACATGTAATTTTTTTCGGTTTTTAAAGTTTATTCTATAACAATAAAGAGATGTTACATGTATAAACATTTAAAATTACAAAATACAGTTGAAAAATGAATACAACAAATACAATAGCATACGCTAAAGTAATTTAAAAAACCAATAATGAAATAACAACGATCCTATTGTAGACTTTGGGTATAATATAATACATGTACGATACGATAAGTCGCCTGATACAAAATAACTGTAATTATACACCGTATCTAATAATATTCAAAATGATCAACATTTCTCTCTTTTTGTATGGCTCTCACATCGAAAAATATCAAATCAGCGATACATGTTATCTGCTATAATAAAAATGTTAAAATATTATCATAAACATAAATTTATCCTAGCCTGTCAAATCCGAAAATATGTATGTTCGACATGTATAAATAAAGTTGAAACACGATAATATCTCTTTTTTATTTTATAATTGTTAATCACTTAAGATCTCTGACACCTTACACTTTACAAACACTTTCAACCAACGTGGTCATGATGTAGCAGTTTTTTTAGCAGTAAATAAATAAATTTAACATATCAAAAATATGTTAGCACACTGACTCGGTAAGGCAAGGTAAAAAAAAATACATAGCTGAAATTAGGAACATTGAACTGATATCATGATAATGATAAAGTTAATTTTAAACTTTATATTTAAATCATTATAATATACTATTTTATAATTCATACTACTTATTCAAATTTAATTATCAAATTATAAGCAATATAGAGAGCTAAGAATTTTGAAATACGTACTATGCGAATTTTGGTGAAATCTTGGCCTTGCACCTTAAGCCTACGTATTTATTATGTTGTTATTTACTTTTTAAAAATTAGAATTTCAGTAAGTGTTATTAATGAAATAAGTTTTGCAATAAACATATTGAAGATGTTAAGAACTATGAAAGACATTGGTTCATTATACATGCTCTCTCTCTCTCTCTCTCTCTCTCTCTCTCTCTCTCTCTCTCTCTCTCTCTCTCTCTCTCTCTCTCTCTCTCTCTCTCTTTCTCTCTTTTTTTTAAAACACCCCTTCGTGAAACCAAAATTCCTTTTAATGTTTTTTTTTTTTTAATAATTTTATTTAGCATTATTATACTAAACGGTTTGTTGTTTCACAAAGGGGAGAAAAGCATATGTCTACAGACAAAAAAAGCATTTTGCTTTGAAATGGTTCACAAAATAAATAACAAATATGAGAGAAAATGAAAATTTACTTTAATATCCAATGTTAAAATGAAATAATTAAGTTTTTTGCACATAGCGGCCGCTAAATAATATTTTCCTCACTAATAGAGACCGATTTCAATGAACAACTTTTAACGCCCCCCCCCCCCTCGTAAGCAAATTAATGTGTTAAAAAAATAATAATTTGAGTAAAAAGTTCATTTTGATATAAATTAATAATGATTTGAATATACTATTTTAGTAAATAACATTGTTTCTGAACATCCTACAAAAATTCCGATACATTTTGATTAAATTTTAAATGTAGGTGGAAAACGGCCGTTACCGTTCGCAGCTCATTATATATATTCCCAATTCTATTAAGCATCTAAAAAAAATACCAAGTGTCTGCAGCTATAAATGATTTTTTCATCGCTTGAACGACTTACATTGGCATTAGCATTAATCGTTGACAACAATTAATTGTTTTATTTCGAATACAGCAATAATTAGTCTTTTGGTTCTTTTGGTTTCTATCGATATGATTTACTTGAGATCAAAACCCTGTTGGACCACCCCTTTTGTCCACTTTCGGTTCTACTGTTAGTGGTGTTTTGTTTCAATCGCTTTTATGGATATCAATGACCCGATCTATCAACTACTGAACTTGCTTTCCAGTGATACGTCTTCACATGCAGCAGTTGTTTCCATTGCTTTAATTCAAATCAGCCTCAGTCTTCATTAGGTAATAGTCCACTTATCATTGGCCTTTTTCACATGCAGCTATACGAGGTATTTTGTTTCCATTTCTTTGACTGACATCAGCTTTTATCAGAAAATACAGCATCTGTTAATGCCCAATTTCTTATCAACTGTTGGTGGTGTTTTTTGTTTTCTTTCGCTTTTCTTACTTTCATTGGCATCAGTGATGGCCTTATTTAGCTCTTTTACAACGATCCAATGTTTCTTTTCAAATGCAACTATAAGTGGTGTTTTGTTTCCAACGCTTTGATTGACATCAACCCCAGCTTTTATCAATGTTTTGACCACAGTAATATCTCCCCTTTCACATGCAACTACAAGTGGCGTTTTAATTCCATCGCTTTGATTGACTTCAGCTCCCGCTTTTAATAGCATCTCGACCACCCAATAGTGTCCTTTTTCACATGCAGTTGTTAGTGGTGTTTTGTTTCCATCGCTTTGATTGACATCAACTTCCGCTTTTATTAGCTTCTTGACCACATCATCATGTCCTTTTTCACATGCAGTTGTTAGTGGTGTTTTGTTTCCATCGCTTTGATTGACATCGGCTCCCGCTTTTATTAGCTCCTCGACCACATCATCATGTCCTTTTTCACATGCAGTTGTTAGTGGTGTTTTGTTTCCATCGCTTTGATTGACATCGGCTCCCGCTTTTATTAGCTCCTCGACCACATCATCATGTCCTTTTTCACATGCAGTTGTTAGTGGTGTTTTGTTTCCATCGCTTTGATTGACATCAACTTCCGCTTTTATTAGCTTCTTGACCACATCATCGTGTCCTTTTTCACATGCAGTTGTTAGTGGTGTTTTGTTTCCATCGCTTTGATTGACATCGGCTCCCGCTTTTATTAGCATCTCGACCACCCAATAGTGTCCTTTTTCACATGCAGTTGTTAGTGGTGTTTTGTTTCCATCGCTTTGATTGACATCAACTTCCGCTTTTATTAGCTTCTTGACCACATCATCATGTCCTTTTTCACATGCAGTTGTTAGTGGTGTTTTGTTTCCATCGCTTTGATTGACATCGGCTCCCGCTTTTATAAGCTCCTCGACTACATCATCATGTCCTTTTTCACATGCAGTAGTTAGTGGTGTTTTGTTTCCATCGCTTTGGTTGACATCGGCTCCCGGTTTTATAAGCTCCTCGACCACATCATCATGTCCTCTTCTACATGCAATTGATAGTGATGTTTCTTTTCCATCGCTTTGATTGACAGAGGCTCCATGTTTTATCAACTCCCTTACTATACTGACATGTCCACGATAGCATGCAAGATTCAGTGGTGTTCTACTTCCAGTTAGGTTAATATCAGCTCCCGCTTTTATCAACTCTTTGAAAATGTTTAAATGTCCCATAAAAATGGCAGTTGTTAGCGGCGTTTCATTTTTATATGTTAGATTGACTTTAACATGACATGCTGTCAACTCCTTCACTACACTGGTATGTCCAAAAAAGCACGCACCCATAAACCCTTTCTTAGCACCTGTTATGTGATTGTAGTCAAAACCCGCTTTTTTCAACTCTTTGACTATACTCAAATGTCCTTCATAACAGGCTACCTGCAGAGGTGAAATAAATTCATTTTCTAGATTGACATCTGCCCCTGCTTTAATCAATTCCTTAACTACATGTAAATGTTCTTTAAAACATGCAACTATAAGCGGTGTTTTATCCACATCTTTCATATTAACATCAGCTCCACCTTTGATAATCTGTTTCACTGCATCTAACTGTCCACAATCACATGCAGCTATAAGTGACCTTTCGTTTGTATTATTATGGTCGACATTGGACTTCATTTGGATTAAACGCTTGAGTATATTCAAATGGTCCCAATAACTCGGATAGTTTTGTGTAGTTTTTTCGTTATTCTTTTGATCAACTTTAGCTCCGGATTTTAACAAAAATTTCAGAATTTTGAAATAACCGTAATCACATGCAGCAATCAGTGGTGTTATTTCGTCCATCATTATCTTCACACCACGTGGTATTAACCCACCAGTCAACGCCCACTCGATCAACGCTCGATCGGCTTCATCTTTAATGTTTACATTTACATCAGCCCCCACTTTTATTAACTTTTTAACTACGTTAAAATGTCCATTAATACATGCAACTAAAAGTGGGGATGCACCGTAATTTGAACGATTGACATCAGCACCCGCCTTTATCAACGTTTTAACAATGCACAAATTACCTTTTATGCATGCATTTATAAGCGGAACGTTTAGATTTACATCAGCGTTTGCTTTTATCAGCTCTTCAACTAAAATTATGAATTCCCCCTTACATGCAATTTGTAATGGTGTATATAGGCCATTTCCTTCATTGACATCAGCACCTGCTTTCAATAACGCTCTTACTATGCTAGTTTGTCCATTTTCACATGCAACTGTTAGAGGTGTTTCAAAGTAAATACATATATTGGTATATGCTCCAGCTTTTAGTAGTTCCATGACAATATCTTGGAATCCATATCTACAAGCAATTAATAATGGATTTTGTGGCCAGATATATATTTCATAATCAAGCTTGTAATTTAGAGCGTCTGCATTGACGTGTTGAAGTAATATTTGCACGGTATTAATATCTCCAGAATAACAACCGAGACAAAGCAGGCGACATTGTTCTATAATTACTGGTTCGTAATATGTATCAACAGAAGTATCCACATGTGCGTCAATATGTTTTTCACTTTCTGCGCCAGCAACAGTGTATCTATCTGTATCACTATATGTTCTGTGGCCTTCTACATTATTGTTTACTATTTTTAATGTTTCGTCGACCGCCCTATGATTAAACGAACCCATTTTTTTAGTAACGTCCTGATTCATGCTGAAATGTGTATTGAAGGAATTTACAAAAAGGTCATCAACACTACCAAATTCTTTTATCATTTGACTTAAAATATATCGCAAAATTTGATGATGCCCAAACCATATAATCCACGCTATCCCTCTAACACTTCTTTCCCTTTCATGGAATCCGATAATTCTTTCATTCATCAAACAAAAATAGGCATCAACGCTCAAAGAAAAGCTTTTCATAATCTCAGTAGGAGCATTTTGTGGTTCATAATTCCATGAACAAAGTTTTGAGTCCTCTGAGTCTGTTAAGAGTAAACTATGTAGATTATAATACGAGTGTTTCTCCAACACAGCAATAAAGGATTGAAGCAATGGTTGACTTTTTAAGGCTTCGTTCGCAAAAACGTTATAAAATTTCCCATCCTGTACGTCTTTGAACAATCGTTCAGCTAGCATTTGGTTCTGTGACTCATGAAGATGTATACATAAGTCGATGATAGCTTCTTTTTCATGATTTTTTTCGCTGAATTTGTTATCTTTGCATTCATTTTCAATCTTTCTTTTTTGACTGGTATTTTGATCTATTTTGATATAATTAGCAATGTAATCACTACTCGCGTATTTCAAAATTAGTTCGGGAAAAATATTACCAAAATGATACGCGATAATTTCGAACATGGAATCATGAATGAAAGTGAACTCATTGCCATTCTTCTTTGTGTAAGTCCCTTCCATTTGCAACAAAGCATCAGTTAATTCAAAGCTTTCGGTGGTTGAACTTACTTTACATTTTCTTAGGATGTTGCGTTTCATCTCAACACACATACAATGTCTTTTCTGATTTTCGTTTGTTCCATCATTTTCATTGTTTAATATATTTTCTGACAATCTGTTTCCGTTCATCATCAATAAAACTAACGAGGCATACTGGTGTTTGTTTTGTAAATTCAGTGAATTCAATTCCTCAATGATACAAGGAACTGGTGATAAAAAAAAAGTTGGTCCATAAAAATTTAACTCATTTTTGTTTGAATACAGTTTGCATAGAATTGGAAACATTCTTGATGATGAAGCCAAGTTTCTTGAGCTCAGTAGATCTCTGTCTAAATGATACATTTGGAGTAAATTCTGTTTGTCGTCATTATTTAATGAATTTTCTCGACTTTGTAAATTAACAACATTCTCCAGTTTTACCAAAATACATTTCGATATCATTTCATGTTTAAAGACTGCTTCGCGACACGTCATAAGTGTTTTGGTTTTTGGATTGATTGGATCTGTAAGTCTTTCGCTGTACTTATTTATCATATAAAGTTCATGTTCGTTTAATCCAAAAACTCCTAGCACATCATCGATAACAAACACCTGTGGAATGCTTCGGTTACAATAATCCTCAATTTTGTTAATTTCTTTTACTGGACAAATTTCGTACCCTTCCGTTTGCAGTTTTAGAGCAATATGACGGGCCGTTGCCGTTTTTCCGGAGCCTGGGGCACCAACAAACGTTATGTATGGTTGATTCCTGACTTGATCTAGCATCACTGGGAAGTTGTGGGTTTCTAAAAAAAACTCTGTCATCATCCTCCCATCTTAAACTATCCCTTTTATACAAAACTGAGAAAAAAAGATATATTGCCTAGTATTAAAAACTTAATTACTCAAATTGCATCAAACTGAATCATGGTTTCGATTTAAACGTTTTAAAATACGTTAATGCTTTGCTGACACTACTGATATAGACGTGTATAGCAATTTAAGAACATCAACTTATTTAACCAAGTGTCGAGACAGTTATTTATTTTCTTTTGAACGGACTTTAATGATGTATTTTTGGACAAGTTTTAATAATGTGAGAATTACCATTATGACTGAATATAAAAAAAATACCTGTCACATTCTTAGGAACACATCTATTTTCTATTAGCGTTGTTTTCTCTGTTAATGAAGATAAAATCAAAGTTTGTTGTTAGTATATCGTTAAAAACACATAGAGCATATTCCTGTCAAATTCAGATAATATTATACAAATATTGACTGGGTTGAGGGCAACATTGATTATATTAGCCCCCGAGGGACGAAATATTGCCCGACGCGATAAGGGGGCTAATAAAATCAATGTTGCCGGAAAACACGGTCATTTGTTTTGTTATATGAAGAAACAAACCAAAATTTAAGAAATTAATTGAAAACAGATCGCCGTAATTTTCTCAGCTCAACAAAGAATTCACGAATTCAATTTTGTGCAAAGTTGATTTCCAAAATATCCTCAGCATCAAACGGTCACTTGTGATATTCTGCCGACCGTTAGAATTATCAGACAGGTGTTCTACCTGATTTTACTTCACAGTAATTAGCAAATCCTTATATCCGTTATGATAGCAAACTGTCGCATTGCGCGTTCGTTGTTTACTTGCCTTGACTGACTGTCTATTATGACGTCACCTTGTTTTGGAGTCGCGAAGAATTATTTACGTCACCGTTTACGAATCAACAAATCAGAGGCGATTATTTGAAATAGAGGGAATGTTCTCTAGATATTATTCCTAGCCGGTCAATATCTAAAAAATATTGACAGGTCAATATTTTGTCGGACGAGCTGATATTACAATTATTGACTATTCGTCTATATAGAGTTATATAGTGAGAATATACTACTGAATATAACAATATTATTTATTTCATGTCTTTTAAATAAAAAAGCTACCTGAGATATCCTTAATCTCTTTATTCAAATCCAGCAGTTCTTTGATGTATTTTGATTCCTGTTCAGGGTCCATGCAGCAATTTCCAATCTCAACAACTGCGTCTTGATAAACAGTAGATGTGCCCAAGTACTTTTCCAAATCCTGAATAATGCTGGACATTTCTAGAACTTTCTTATTAAAATCGGTGTCGGAAATTGATATATCTCTACAATGCCCGTACTTGTTTCTTATCAATCGAATTCTTTCAATGTTTGCTGACACACTCCTATCACTTAGGATCGGTTCATTTCCCCATTGTTTTGCATGTGGTGAAATGTTCGATATATTTCGCAAAAGAAAAAAGAGTAAAGTTATATCAAAGTCTGAGTAGTTTCCATTGTGTATAATCCTTTCTTGTTCTTTGGTGATTGGAGGTGGTTTTCGTTTTGGTAAATTAGCTAAATATGTCTTTACTTTCTGGGACAGAGTTAAAGGGGGAATCTCTTTCTTGAGAACATCACAAAGAACATCAGTACAAGGACCCAATATAATGCGGGCTACACGAGCAAGGTTGGTGGTTTCCCGCGTTGATGAATACTTTGAGTTAGCCATCATTTGTAAATCCCGGTACCATTTGTTCTGAAATTAAAAAGGTTTTTTTTAAAAAGTATTAGGTCGTTACTTTTGTTAATTAGATAAGTGCACTGCATGTATAATTTTTCGCTTTTTTTTCTCACAAATATGCATTTTTGGTTAGTAAATAGTTTAGTAGAATAATTAGACAAAATCAAACTTATCGTTTATTTTCATATATTATTTCCGATACTTTCATAGATATAGTTTAAGGGCTTGGTAAGCATTATTTGCAGGACTTGAATTTTGATCTCCCATTCACTTTACTTTTTAGTCTCACAAATTCAAAATGGTAAGAAAGAATACGTTATTTAAAAAAATAATCATCCTTTAAATTAAAGGAAAAAATAACATTTTGTCTATGATGTATTTTAATTTGTA
This sequence comes from Magallana angulata, assembly GCF_025612915.1. Lineage (NCBI taxonomy): Eukaryota > Metazoa > Mollusca > Bivalvia > Ostreida > Ostreidae > Magallana > Magallana angulata. Next base: position 25,459,305 of record NC_069112.1, read on the forward strand.
TAATTTTTCTAATAGAAACGTTCAATGATTTTTTAATTTTTAGGCAACGACCCTGGCAAGTTTATAAAACAGTAACAGATATCTGGCTTCGTGAAGGTAGGAATGGTTTTAGTCTATTTGATATCCTTAAACAACAGTTCTTGTCTGTTCTTTTTTAATATGATGTTTTATTGGTTTGATGCCTGTTTGCTAATTCTGTCTGTCCACAATTATTAATTAACTTTTAAGTTAGACTTAAACCAACAAATATTACATTGTCCTATCAAAGAATTGAATAGTACGTCTTCGTGATTGATCTGATATTTCTCTAACTGGCAATACATGTATGCCGATATTGTTGTTATCCATGCATTTAAAACTAATTCGCCATTTTTCCCAAAGATAAATTATACTCTCCTTTGTCTTTTTTTCTTTGTCCATAGGAAACTATTTAACCGAAGTTCGTTTACTGATGGCATCAACGAAGCAGTAAACTCGATGATAGGATACAACCACTTGTTTCTTGAAGATATAATTTAAAATTTCTTGGTATGGATTAACAACAAAAATTAAATCATTATATATAATTTTATATATAGGAGTCGTTCACAACTCTTTAGATATGATTTTAACTATGTATCGAAAATGTATGGTTTACAAACAAACGTTCTGGAGATATTTTTTTTATTCTTAACAAGAATTTTATACCAGAACTATGAAATATTTTTATGCAAGAAATATGAAAATATTGAGCATGATTGTTTGGAATTATGCAATCATATGTTAACAAAATAAGCTAATCTTTTTTATTTTTTTTACTTTAACAACAAAAGAAAGACTGTGTCGTATATTAACCCACCGATTTTAATGTCTATTCATTCTTTATGAAAAAAAAACAACCGTTTTAATCCTTTGAAGCATTGTGAGATTTAAAAACAAATGCTTTATTTTACGAGGGATGTCTTTTTTGCTAAAGATTTGGCTTTAAATAATATTGATGCCTGATATCCTTTAAGAAGGTTTGATGCAATTTAATTTCTGTTCTGCAAGAGCATTATTTTTACATGAACAATGGTTTATAAAACAGTTCATATATGTACGTGTTACTAAAGACTGCAGAGCTGTTTATCAAAACTCACTGTGTATTTACCATGTGTTACGTAGAAACTTGAATTCTTTTAACACCCTAAAGAAGGGGTCAAACAAAGCAAGCAAATACAAGTTAGATAATTCTTGCATGTGCGACGTTAATATTTGATATCACGAAGTACTAGAACATTTAAATTACACTCTACAATTTCATCAAAATCGAATATATTGACTGAATTGCGACTTCTATTATATTTTGAGACTAATGAATATCTTTTCTTACATGTATAATGTATCCCTGTCACATTTTTATTATGAAATTGTATTAAGATAAAGTGGGTTGATTACCAACAGTGCTTAAACTCAGAAGTCCAATAGAAATATAAATCAGGAGCTGTGCTAACAGGGACCACTACAAAATCAAACGCATGTTTTGGCGCTATGGAGAAATAGGCATCTCCTGCCGACAGGTCACACCCACCGTGTGCTCTATGTCGTCATTGGGTCAAAACTATTAATAGTAATCATCACTATACCTACATAAACATGTTTTTGAGTAAAGCTGACACTTTAACTAAGTAAAAGCAATTATTTTATGAATCAACAAGAAATTTACTTACCTTTTGACATTCAAGGCCTCTAGCTTACAATGTTACATTAAAAATATATTCACGTCCTGTTTATTTCTCTCGTTACCTGGCAAATACTTAATCGTGATCGTCCCTTAATTTAACCTTTAAGCATTTCCTTTAGCTTGATTATTCTTTGGTTTTCGACAAAACTTGCATCGCCGATTTCTGAAACATTTTAAACTATTAATGTTCAAACAATTCGTGGTTATAATTTGTTGTGATCTGAAATCGTGAATGGGTACCTTTTTATTTTACTTGTTCTTAGATAAATTCAAATTAGTTTACCAAATATATTTATTCATTGATTGATATATTATCAAAATTCAAATCAATTTAAGACATGTGCTTTTATTTTCTAAACAGACGTGATGTTGTAACTGACGATCCGATTAAAATGTTGGGAGCTTGCCTTAACGTCTTATTTTCTGTTATCGGAAAAAAACCCTTTTATAAACACCTTTTAATTTGTTAATTAATTTACAACTTAACTTTAAACCAATTAAAAATGAGAAAAGATAACGTTTCAGATAATGTTTTTAAATACATCTGGATGTGCTGTAGTAAATGACAACCACATATTACCGGTGACTCGAATGATTTGTAGTTTAGCTATTTATGGAGCAATAAATAAACAAAAAATCACTCATATAATGAATCATAGATAATTAAAATATATGTACACAATCTTATTTAATTAAATGCAAGCATTGAACGAAAAAAAAGTACATGCATTCCATAGAATAACTTTCAACTTTAGTTCCCGCATAGCTGGTAATGGCGTCGTGATTTCTCATGAACAAAAATCACTCGTGCGATACATGTGTACAGAAGCTGATCAGAAACACAACAGCGTCTTTCATTTTGGGTTCTATACACAACAGGTGCTATTGTCTCATTTTTACAACTAACCCTGTATATTTGGACGCGTAAACAGGTGTGCATGAGATGCCGGTATTCAAACCTTTCCACGGACACCTGTTAGGTAACTCATCACAATCTGTCGTGTGTATAGTCTGAATATATCTTATTTTTACTTTATTAGTTTCATGGCTTTTTTTAATCTCTAAAAAACAAAAGAACTTTCTGTAGATATGTACACAAACAACTACACCTAAGACTATCGGCGCGTGGATCTTAGGAACAATTCAGCAACCCTATGTACATGCGAGATTTTTCACAAATATTAACTGCGATAAATATATCATTTACTGGGTACATTAATTAACCAAAAAACTGATAAATTATATTGTAAATAGTTGAGTGAGAAAATAACATTTTGAAAGTATATGTAAGCACAAACACAGAGAGAGAGAGAGAGAGAGAGAGAGAGAGAGAGAGAGAGAGAGAGAGAGAGAGATAACTTGTGTGTTGATTATAATACTTGAATTAAAGTTATATTACTGATCTATATTATTTTGCTTAAGGATTCTATAGTCGGTCATTTGAGCGGGATTTTATCTCAGGACTCCACGTGCTTCGCCTGTCAATCAGTTTAAGTATAACAGTACAGATCAGGCCATGCGCCGCGTGCTACTTGGCTCCTCCTATATGGCTAGAAGAAAATCATTGTATGAAGACGTTTTGTTTCATGTTTTTTTAAATTCCTATTTAAAAGAGTGTTCCTATTTGAAATTATATAAGAATAATTTCCTTCCGACTTCGTGATTATATAACTCATGTACTGGCGATCAGAGTCTTTTTCCCTCGCTGTCGTATTATTTTTGTTACTAGATAAATTCTTAATATATTTATTACTTTGAATATTAGTTGATTACCGGGTATTTTTTCGTGTCCTGTTTACAACAAGTATGTGTGTAAAAAGGTAAATAAAATATAAACAGGTTAGTCAGCAGTTGTAAAACGTCAGCTTAATCGCATGCATACACTGAAGAGCGGACACTTGTTCAACAAAATGATAAATATCGCCATTAAAAGCTATTGACTTGTGTATATCCAGTTGTGTACATAGCGTAAGAAATATGTTACATGTACATGCATAGTTTAACGAAAACAACAACTAATAGTCATATTATGACTATACACGCGATCTAAGTTCAGATAAGAGAAGCGATGACGGTTTACATGTACATAATGTAGGTATGATCTGTGTATACGAACAAGTGCAGAAAATCATAGAATCAATATTTAAATAAATAAAAATTCGTGTCAAAAAGCTAAATAACAAGATTTCTCATCTGAAATTTATTGTTTATCTTATCATTAACTGCGTGTACTTTTAATTCATATATTCACTTGGGCAATTTGATCCACAATAGTACTCATTACTACGCAATTAAGAATTATCATACTGTACGAATTATGAATAAAGAACAAGAAAGATGCTTGTAAAAAGAACAACTAGCCGAGAATCAAGACACCGATAAAGGAAATAAAGAAACATCGGAATAAAGTTGAGGCAATTTTTCATAGCAATTTTAAATGGATTAGAAATATTTAATGACTTCAATTCAAAATAAAAACTTAAGATGCTTCGTAATATTATCGACAGCTCGCTGAATTAACAAAAATATATCGGATTAAAGTCACAGTTCTTTTAATCTATCGTAATAATTACATTCATCTAAAATTGAATACTAATAATAATAGACTAATCAAAATTAAAATTACCTCCGCTTCCCGGTTGTCACTGAGTACACGTTTCACGCAACGAATTAAAAACGGGGGTGAGGATGGAAGTTCTGATTTTAAATTGATTGAAATATATTTGTAATATATCACATATATATAAAGAAAAAATATTGTCATAATTACTTCTTTGCTGAAGTAGATCGGGCAAAAACTAGACAAAATTATATCGAGTAAAATCAAAGCGTTCAGGCCACGCCTACCTCATTAATAAAGCGCGCAAACCGTTCACAAAGCGTGCAGCTATTTTTAGCAAAGGGTACCGTGCAAGAAGCGAACCGTTCCGTTCACAAAGCGTACCGTACCGTTCACAAAGCGAATCGTACCGTTCACAAAACGAACCGTACCGTTCACAAAGCGAACCGTACCGTTCAAAAAGCGTAACGAACCGAACCGTGCAACTGGTGTAGTAGCACGTTTCAGGGTCTGCAATTGTCTACGGACTTTTCTGGGTGTTTTTTTTATAGATAAAGTTGGTTGATAACCAACAGTGCTCAAACTCAATTAAAAATCAAAATCACGTGGACGTAAAGATAACAGTTTTAAAATAACAAAACTTCCCAAAAGCCCATTATATAACAAAATCAAAGTACTGAAGTATTGACGGGAGTTGATTTTAACGATTATCATATATTTCAGAATCAACGAGACGTTATTTTGCATGGCAAGTAGTTTCTAATGTGTATATGAATAACACACATTTTTATAATATGAATACTCGGACTTTTCCGAAAAGAATTTCGAGAAAACTCCCATATATGAATGATCATGTCGTGTAATATTAACGAGGTTGGGGGGGGGGGGTGACCGCCATTTTAAAGCGTTTCTATCTTTATACAAAAAAGATTTTCACTTTTATGTTCTATAACTCTTACATGTCCATCGTACTGAAATTGTCTTATCAAGATTTTCACTTTAATGTTCTATAACTCTTACATGTACATCGTACTGAAATTGTCTTTGGAAAAAAATGAATATGATGGTATTGAAGCATTATTTAGAGAGTCAGTTGATGGTAAACCAAGAGTTACAAGATGCCAAAAAATCATTTCAGCTGTTTTTCAGCATTTTCTAATTTGTCAAAGGGAGATACCGTGTAAAACTCCAAATATTTTGTTATAAAATTTCCTTTTATTTCTTATTTTTTTAATTTCACCATCGACTTTTTTTTAAAATGCTCAATCTTTATTACACATGTATTGATTATTATTATGTTAAAATTTGGAAATAATCTTGTGGCTACTTTTTGTTGTTTTGTAATACATATACATGTATATTTTTGATAAAGTTGTGATATTTTTTCTTAATAACAAATAATGTTAAGTTTTTCTTATTGTGTTGGTTTTGTGATGTTATTGGTATGTTTTTTGCCTTAATTTATATTTCATTATTCTTTTTTTTTTTACATAATGTGCAATTTCTTCAGATCTAATAAATGATAAAATTAACGATAATTGTGATGTGGTCTTTCATATTAAAATGTAAATTAACATAAAATGAAACATTTCTGCAAATTTGGTGAATTTTTGAGACATTTTTTTTTACCCCCAGCCTCCTTAAAGACACTATTCATTCCATCAAGGTACGTATCAGTCATCGAAATACAATGTGTTTCTCAAGAATTGTATGGATCCAAGCAATATTGAACTCTAGTTTTGTTCAACCAGATGTTCGGTTGTCTGTGTTAATTTCCGACAAGCAAGAGAGATTCTCTGCTTGTCAAAGATTTACGGAAACCACCGATCGTTTGGTTGAACGAGACTATAGTAAACTCTAGCGTAGGAATACATACGACAACAAAAAATATCTAAATTGTCCCTACCATTTAAAAATCTGACTATTTAAAAGATATTTATAAATAAGTTTCCTTGAAAACAGTGTGTCAGTATTCATTACAGCGAATTAATCGATTATTTCCGAGAACTAAGTTTTGTCAGTGGTGATGGTTTGTGCTTAGGTCCAAACACTGTTTCACTTTCGGTTTGCCAGAGTAATTGCATAGGAGAGTTTAAAATCAACTCCCAGAAATCACTAAGTCAATCTGTAATTTGTCCCTTGAAGCATATAATGTTATTAGAATGAAATGATAGTATTTAATCAGTACTTACTTTGCTAGATTACCAGTAACATGTATATACTTTCCCTTTACAAATAGGTAAGTGGTATGTATGCGATGTTGTGTCTCATTTTATTAGGTGTTCTAGTGTTATGCAAATAGCTTTAATTTGATTGGTTGTTTATATATAACCCTTCCCAATTATGCTGCTACGTTCTTACTACATTGTAATTTTAATAGCGATTGATGACATATATATGTGCAAACTTCTGCAGGATCTGAGTTTTTGCTTTTAAAATTAAAGCTTTGAGAAAGAAAATATCAAACACGCAGCCTCTTTTTTTAAAGTCCCTATTAACAAATAAATACGACTATGTAACACCAGAAATATTATTCTGTGTTTCTGCAACAATAATACATCCATTACATAGGTTATTTGCCCTATAGATCTGCGACAAAAGAAGCATGCCTGACGAAAATAAATGAAAACGCGTCGAAAGTGCCGAAGTATCAAAATACATGTGTGCAGCTAAACCAGTAAAGACCATGCAAATACAAGTTGATCAAAGGGAAAAAAAGAATGATTCGATCCTAAATTAGTTTATGAATTGACTTCAGTCGGAGCGGTTTTAAGAGACCACGTCTACTGGCTATAAAAAGTACTGAAAGTGCCATTTTTTACTTATAATTTCTGATATTTACTGATATTGTACTGACATTGCTAAGAATTGCTGATATTTACTGATACTTTTACTGTTGTTACTGATAATTGCTGTTGGTTTTGATATTTACTGATTTTTTTGCTGTGAGTTATGATAGTTACTGAAAATTGCTGATAATTACTTAGAATATTTTTAAAGCCCAAATCATTGTCTTTTAATTATTAAAGAATATATTTCAGATTTGACGCAATTTATTTCCAAGTGTGTGTTCGGTAGTTAAATATGTGCTTAACTTTGAGTTTTATTTATATATGATTATATTTATTTATTTGATAGCTTCTTTTTCATTTCGAAAGCACAAAGTTCACCTTTTAGACTTAATGACATAAAGACTAAATAGAAAGCCGGACAAAAATCGGTAACTAAACGCAGATTCTACAAGAATATCTAATTTCTAAATGTGGTTGACAAATAACAAATAAAAAAAAACATTATATTTCTGAACATGGTGATTTTGTTTCTGGTCAGAACTTTCTTACACTTCACAGAAAGATTAGCGAGGCAGTATCTGTGTTTAGAAAACATACATTTAGCGGATCAAGAAGTGTAAATGTCGCAATCATCAACCATGTAAATTGTCAGTCTGACACCTTGTGTAAGACAAATAAGTATTACCCATACAGAGGTTTCCATGATCTTGAGAATATTTAATCAAAGTGAAAAGTGTTTTATTGACATAATTAAAATGATTTTATCATCATTTAAGTTGCGTTTGATTCAAATAGAGTTAGATACATGTACGTGTATATCATATTTATTATAAGTCCCCTACTGGTATTCACCAGAGGAGACTGTAGCTTTCCTCTGCGTCCGTCAGTACGTCTGTCTGTCCCACTTCAGTTTTCCACACTTGTTTTCTTTATGCGTTTGAGGAATGATATGAAATTTGCTGAACAGATTCAAAATGTCAAACTACAGATCAATTTTAAACTTTTGTAGCGTCTTGTTGACATATTTTCGAGAAAATTAATTTTTTAGATTCCATTTTTTAATGTTCGGGTTCGTTATCGGGTTCGGTGTGTATTGAATAAACGAGGAAAGTATGTAGTCAGTAATGATATCGTGCATTACTTGTACCGGTACCATTCCTTTTATTGTTTCTAACAAACAAATAAGTTTTGTAAAATAGTGTCAAGCAATGTGTCGTAAGTTTAATCGAGAGAGTTGTTTTGTATGATTACAATCGGGTTCGTTGTCGGGTTGATTTGTTAATTCGAGGTACAAAAAACGGTAAGAAATGTTTTCACAAATTTGTACAAACCGGTAGGGGACGTGTATTGCTTATGCAATACTCTCAGAATGCTTGTTTCCCCTTTTTCCCTAGCTCTTTTTCTCTCTACCATTTGCTGAAATGGAAATAATTAACTGACCTTTCACTCTTTCTCTTGTATCTTCAAATAATGTATCTTCTCTTGAGCGGCTAAGTATGTTGTCATGAAGATTTTGAATCAGCTCCCCTCTCTCTCTCTCTCTCTCTCTCTCTCTCTCTCTCTCTCTCTTTCTCTCTCTCTCACTTGCATGCATATATTATCTTGTCCTACAATTTGACGTTTTCAAGTCAGAATGGCATAACAGTCCCATTAAGTCCCATTAAGTCCCATTACAGCATCACAATCGCCATTTCAAACCCGGATTTTTATGTAAACTTTTCTTAGACTACAAAAATCACCATCTAAATATAGTGAAAAAGTGTTCTGACACACACACACACTCTCTCTCTCTCTCTCTCTCTCTCTCTCTCTCTCTCTCTCATAGATTATCTTCTAGTTTAAGGTATTTTGAGGCGTCAAGGCAGAATGACATAAGCACGATAAAGCATCACAACCTTCAGTTCCAACACAGAATTGATTACTTGTATACAACTCTCTCTCTCTCTCTCTCTCTCTCTCTCTCTCTCTCTCTCTCTCTCTCTCCCTCTCTATCTCTCATAAATACTTTATTCATGCACTAGTATACGGTAATATGACCAGCGGCTATAAGTACATTCGGTTGGTTCTAATTTTGAAAAATAGGACACACAATTTAAAATTTGTCATCAAAGTAGTACGGGAGATGGTTCTAACTCAGTGCATTTAATATAAAATATAAAATATCCCCAGAGTTCCGAATGTCAACATGGTGTTTAAATTCGTAGCGAGTAAAACACGTTGGTGAAAAGTGTTGAACTCTCATTAAAATGAATAAAAAAAATAGATAAAAAATTGACTGTTATTTTCAATGCAGCCTCATTAATTTTCTTCAAAATCGTTTCGGAGCGATTCTGCATTTCTTTGCTACATTAAGGGTATATGGGAGGCATCTTAACTGTGGTGAAGGCCTGTTATGAGACACAATTAGATTATTCTAGCTAAGCAGAGTGTAGTAAAATTAATGGCATTATTGTAGTCTTAAAGCTTCGTTATGTAAATGTCAACATTACGGTGTGTCGATGTATCTATCTATTCGTAACTGTCCGATATTATATGCAATGTCAACTCGTGCACGCACGGGTCAAAATATAGTTTAGTTTAATGTGTCTAGTATTTTTGTCACTGGTGTTTCTGTAAACACGTGAGTGGCTGTTTCTCACGCATGATAAGCGTGAATTGTAAACACGTGTTCAAGAGTATAACATTTTCGTAGTTTTTCATTATTTTTCGCATTTAGGTAGTATATTGTCACACTCAAGCGTTTATCTAACTTTGACGTTGATACTTGTTTGTTGTTATTATAACCTAGAGAAGCTTTTTCATATTTTTGACATTTTGTTTACTGTTTCGGTCGTCTTGTTTGTCGCCATTTTAGCGCAAAATCGACTGTGACGTTTAAAGTGAAAGTAACTTTCACTTTAGATTTTACTTTTCTGAAAACGTGTTTGTTTCATTAGACTTGTAAATAGTTTATAAAATATTAGATGATAGCCCGCGCAAGAGCGGGAATTAACACGTTACACATTATTATCAGCTAATGCTTAATATGTTGAACCATATTTTAACTTGTTCATTTTTGTATAAACCTTGTCCGATTTTTCCACATCTTATTCTTTAAAATTGAAATTAAAAAAATGCTTTGTTGTATATTTCGAGGAGCGGGCAGAGATGAAAAATCTAAACCGAAATGGATAATTTGGCCTTAATCTTGTTTGTTGCAGCTGACTGAAAAAAGAAGTATTGTATTTTTTTCAAATCAGTTAATGGGTATTAAGTGTATCTCTCTCTAAATTTGGTTCTTTTGGTCAATTTTCAATATGGTTTGTACTACTCTCCCAAAGAAGAATTTAAGACAAAAGACTGTGGAGGGGAGTCCCATTAAACTTACGGACGCTGAATACAATAATTTGTTTATTAATGTTTACAAATTATTGTCTAGGGGTTTACATCCAATTTGTCGTGGTATAAAATGGTATGAAATTAAAACACGAAAACACGCTAGGTTATGCATTATAATCCATTTGCATGCATTTTTAACCCAAAGTTGTCAGGCCGATGGTTTACTCGCCCTACACTTTCCGCCATTATATCAATTAGTCAACCCGTTTCTGGGCACCCTTTCTGGAAAGTTCCTACCATTAGTACTAAAATCGCATTAATTGTTCCATTTTATTTATTAACTGTTTGTATTAATAGAAGTCTGAACCAAGATATCTGCCAGCGATGCATGATGAACTCGTCCTACACTTTTCGTTAATTAGTTAATCCTCGTTCTTGGTTACCCCGTTCTGGAAAGTTCTCAAGCGAATGTGTATCAGAACTAAAATCGCCCACTAAAGAAACGAATTGAATCACTTTATTTGTTCAACATTTGTCAAATCCTAACTTCCTATGTATTTTCGAAATAGGCTCATAGTAAATACATTCACTCTTTACGTAATCATTCGATAATATTTCATTGCAAGCATATCTATTGATGCAAACTATCCCTGACTTGGATCCACCCAAGCGTGTCCACCACCTTACTCTCGATTTTGCTATTTCGGGCTTGTTTATCGAAAATGAAAGTCGGTTTTTGATTAATTTCACAATTATAACTTATCAGTTGTATGATACCTTACGGACGTCCTCTTACATACATGTGGAGAAATACTAGAGGTGTATGCAAGTACTCTGGTGCAGGCATTTTGTAGTTTTTTTGCAAAATGCATTAATTCATAAGTGTATATTTGCACTCAGTTTTCTCTTTTAATTGGTTATACCTATATTTATTTCAGATTCGTTTTTCACATACCAAATTCCGTATTTTGATGAAATAATTTTATGGTGTTGTTCGTAATGTAATGTAACAATGTAGTTCGTATTTGAACAAAAATAGTAAATGATTGGGATAATAAATTTTAGAGTTTTCATAACTCTTTCACTCTAACAGTAATCTAAAATTTTGAATGATAATTATATACATTGATATTTTTTTTATTGCATAAAATAACTAACCTTAATAAAAACCAAAAAAAAAAAAAAAAAATAGCGGCATTCAGTAAAAAACAAATGTGCATACCTAACTGAGGAGTGTAACAACAACAAAAACAAAATAAATTTACCGTTTCATAAACTCACAAATATGTGCAAATCACAAGTACATAAATCAAACACGTCAGTCACTAAATATATCGGTCGAACATTTTATGATGTTTCCAGTACATATTGTATCACGTTATCAGGTGTAACTGTCAAACTGATAAGATATCCTGCAGGTAGTTCATTATGTAGAGCATCTGACTAAAGATCTAGTGAAGGGGTGAGAGTCGATTCCCTGTTTAGTCCGTTATTACTGTGCTTATTCAATTGCCATTACATTCCTCTACCAATGTAAAGTACCTTCATTTATGAACTATTTTGATACATTTTTATAGTTTAAAGGTTATTTTTGTTCAATTATAATTTTTGTCGTAACTATACATTTATATGAACTATTCAGTTTGACTTCCATTTGTGTTGTATGAAACTATGACAATAACAAACCGTCAACCATCTAAAAATCCATAAAACGAAATAAAAATTCATCGCAGAGCAACAGGACCTCCAAATAGATAGAGGTAGGACCAGGTGCCTAGGAGGAGTGAAAGTCCGCCGCTGACCGGTCACACTCGCCGTGTGATCTTTGTCGTAATCAGGAAAAAACGGAAAAGTCCGTGCACAATTAGGTGTCATTATCTCATAGGAGGGTGTGCCACATGTATAGATGATTCAGTTACGCCTATGTCAACACCTATATAGAGGTTTTTATTTTATACCCATTAATTTTCCATAATGTGACCAGTGCAACTTTCCGGATCACCACACTGTGTTTTTTTTAAACCATATCACCTACAGCTGGTGCGCTACAATACACAAGCTCCAGTTACTTTTTTTAAACTACTTAAATATAACTAGATGCCATCTCAATACGAGTAACGAGTAGGTGTTCCGTTTAATTTTTAAACGATGCGTTTTAAATATCAATGAAATTGCAGAATTCCCCCTAAACCACTCCCTTTCAGATAATGTATACGATTTTCAATATCCTTTTAAATGCTTAACAAAGTGTTTTCTTTTTCACAAACAGCACTAAAGATATCAGATTTTACTCCCCTAAAATCACTAATTACGTCTTTAATGGGTATGGCAATGAGTTTAACAAACCGATATTGTTACGATTAATAATTTTGTTTCATAATTGCATCACGAAATCTAGATCAATTTTAAGGTATGTGTAAAAAACTTTTCAAGTGTCTTAGTAACTAATTCAAGTGGCCAGTTCCATTCTCTTGCGTTCATTCGAAAGGTCTCAAAAATACTATCATTTTTTGTTCTTACACGTATCTAAAATTGTTGAACAAATGGTTGGATATTTTAGTGTCCATCACACTAGATCATTAATGGGGACATACTTAGGTGTTTTGATTAGTGGAATCCATTAGAATCATCAATACAGACATTTTCTTTTCTACAAAACTTAACAAAATATGTATCCTTCTCTAGATATATTGGGTCAAAGTTTAAGTACTTTGGCCCCTTAAATCCCTAAGTACGTAATAACTGGGCGTTGCAATGATTTTACCTGATAGATATTGTTACGATCAAAAACTTTGCTTCTATAATGCATTACGAAATCTTTATCGTTTTCAAGTTATTTGTTACAGAGTTTACAAGTGTCTTGTCCCCTAAATAAAGGGGCCAGTTCCTTTTTCGTGATTTTGTTGGAAAAAAACATCGGATTTTCTACCACTTTTGTTATATATGTCTTATCAAAATATCAACTGATAAAAAGATACAGATCAAAACGTGTGAACATTTTGATTAACAATTCGTATCCAATTTTCGAACCTAGACGAGCTTAAAGACATTGCGCCACTAGCGTCATACAACTGCAGCGCATTGTGCACAACTTCAAACTATGGTCTACCTACCCTGAAATTTTTATGATTATATCTCTGATAGTTTTTGAGTTTATGCGCAAAATTGTCGTAAAAACTTACAAAAACGGCCGATAATTGAATCTAGAAATGACGATTTAAAAATTTCAAAATACTTCTAGAATTATTACCACTGGCAATCATTTGTGAAAAGATGGTTGAAATCGGCCGAATAGTTTTTGAGAAATCGCATGCACAAAATTCGTGGAAAAAATAGTACGAAAACAATAAGGTTTTCTGTTGGAAACGGAATATCTTAATTATAAAGCATTCCCACGTACTGTTTTTGTCAATTTGTTTTTTTTATTTTTTACGATTTCAAACGAAAATGCACATACTAGGCAAATCAATATATACATTTTTTTTTATTTGTGTACCTTCAAATGCTTCATTAATGTATTATCACAATGTATTTACTTTATAAACAAATGTTGTCTTAAGATCAAATTCATTTATATCATTATCATTATTATACACTCTATTAGGATGATTGCAAGTTAATAGTACATATTTTAACAGGACAGTTTTTAAAACGTAAATAAATTTCAATATATACTTCTATACAACTATTTGAATTCTTCAAATGAATTTGGATTTGTTAGATAGTCACAGTCAAAACGAATAAACAAATATTACTTTATCATGAACTTTACAAAGTGATATCACAATTTATTGCAGTTCTTTTAAGAGAATATACATTAATAGGGTATCTACATATACCTTTTAAAAGCGTCATTTTAAAAGCAGCTCTCATGATATCATTGTGGATCAATATTTAAACAAATGGGCATCTACGCTACATGGGAGTGCTATTATACAACTTCAAGTTGCCTTAACAAACTGTCTTATCTGCCCCCCCCCCCCACCTACCCTCCCCCGTACCGTACAAAAAGGAAACAAATCTAAACACATTTCGATTTTCAATATTTATTAATACTTTAATACGAGTTATATGTACAACTTATCTGACCAAAAGTAATTTAAGCAGATTATCATTTTTCTTTATACACCTAAGTCCTAAGTCTCCGTGTTGTTTGAACAAACGAAAACTTATATATTTTTTTAATTTCTAACTTTTTAACTTTTATTTATTTGTCGGCAAAACTAAGGAAAGACGTCTTTAAATGTGTTTCTCGTTTTGATTTGTAAGCTCGACCCTCAGAGATCTTAATATGAAAGATCATGAACTTACACTATGTGAAGATGCTTTAAAATAACTCTCATTCCCCACTGCGCTCCCACTCTGGCACTTTACTTAAGGATGCCTTGTGCCAAATCCAGTTATAATTACAAAAGTAATTCTTGATCAGAAATCACAATTGTTAAAGTTTACAGGTAGACAGAATGACCGAAAAGTGATCATACAATTTCACTTTAACCTTCAGTTTGATAAAATAAAATCATAATTAATTAATGCAATCCGCCTGATGCATTCAGATTTCGTATTGACCACTTCAGATTACATTAACGTGAAGTCTTCTATTTATACACTTTTTTTTAATCTGTGTGATTGATTAGTGGAATCAAGTAGAATTATCAATGCAGATTATTTTCGCTTCTACAGTGCTCAACAAAATATGTCCCCTTCTTTAGATTTATTGCGTCAAAGTTTAAGGACCATGGCCTCTAAAAAATCCCTAATTACGTATTAAATTGGTGTGGCAATAATTTTTCAGACATATATTGTAACGATCAACGTTTTTGCTTTAATAACGCATAACGAAATATGTATTGTTATAAAGTTATTTGTAATAGACTTAACGTGTCTTTTGGCCCCTAATTCTTGATTTCCTTAACATTTTTTAATACTCCACTTTCGTTATATATGTTTTAACAAAATATCAACTGTTAAAAAGATACAGATCAAAACGTGTGAAAATTTTGATTCAACAATCGAACCCATTTTTTGTGCCTAGACGAGCTCTAACAAATGGCGCCACAGGCGTTAAATAAAAATAATAGGCACAACTTCAAACAATGGACTACATATCCTGAAAGTTTCATATTGATATCTATGATAGTCTTCGAGATCAACAAAAGGGGTCGTAAAAGTTTACAAAATCAGCAATAAATCGGTACCGCAAGTGACCACGGCAAAAAATGTATTTTGCCAGC
The DNA here is from genome assembly GCF_025612915.1 of Magallana angulata. NCBI lineage: Eukaryota > Metazoa > Mollusca > Bivalvia > Ostreida > Ostreidae > Magallana > Magallana angulata. The sequence goes on from NC_069112.1 coordinate 25,474,911, forward strand.
GCTTACGATTTAATATTTTCAACAAATTTTCAACAAAAAAGGTAAGTGTATTAATTTTTTCACAAGAATTTCGTTTTTAATCTACAATTTATTTCGATATACAACTAGCACATATTTGTAAAGATTAATAAATTTATTATCTAATTCTAAATCAAATAATATACATACTAGAGTAATTTTAATAGAATGCAGGATGAAATTGAATTTTTTTTTTCAAATTTGGGGAACTAAACGACTTTTGACATCTAAATAAATGACACTCACCAAACATATTCATTTACAAGAATAGGAAATTGAGAATAATATTAAAAGACAAAAATGCATGAAAAAATGCGTTATTTACATGACGGAAAACGGAAAAGTATGCAATTCCATAAACTCGGTTTAGTTTTAAGCATAATAGTATACAATTATGTTATTAAATTTAAAACTTTTTGTCAACTTGCTATGAATTACTTCGTTGTGAATTTATAATATTAATAATAATTAAAAAGGAGTATATATTAAGTTAACTGTTTATTCATCAAAATGATAATTTTAGGTTTTTTTTAGTTTCAATGCGTGACCAAATTTCGATGCATTAAATTGAAAGCAACTATTATTCCAAAAGTTTTTAACAAAACACATTGTACAATTTCATTATCTATTCTTGTTTAGGTAAGAGTCCGGGGAAAACCCTAGATTGTTCCAAACAAATCGTTTATCTTGTGTTCACCTTGCGCTGACAACAGACACACAACAAACAAAACGAAAGTTAAAGTTAAAACAAATTAAATCAGTCAGTCGAGTACGCCTGCACCACATATAATTTCCAGTCGATTGAACTGGGAAACTTGTGAAGTGGCACTTTGTGTAGGAATAAAATGTCTGCAATCTATTGATTTGTCGGATTTTCAATCATATGATCGTTACCCGATAAATCTAAAGAAGATATGTTTTTTAGATTTTCTATTTCCCTTACATTAAAAGAAATTAACATCTTCCCATAATCGATAATTCAAACAAAACCTATTTTGTTTTTTTCAAAAACTATTCATACGTTAACCTTAGAACTACAAAAGCGATCATGTCACTGGTACACTGCTACGGCCTGAATCTTATCAAAACATTACGTTTTAAAGTATTACGAACCTATTTTATTAAAAATATCAAATCTTTCCATTCCAGACATAATTTCTTCCGTGAAAGAGAAGACCTTAAAAATGTAAAATACTGTTTTTGTTATTATTGTGAATCATGTATTGTAAAATTGATAATGAGTGAGCTTATTCATGAATGCATGAAAATCCACGAATTAACACTTTGTGTAAAGTTGTAAAAAAAAAAAAAAACACAGGATGAATGGCCATCTTTAAGTTCTCCTTAAAGATAGCTTAAAGATGCTTGAAGGTAGATTAAAGACTATCTTTAAGCCACCTTTAAGGACAACTTATAGGTCCTTAATGTCCAAACTTCTTTAAGCTACCTTTAAGCTACCTTTAAGCCATCTTTAAGCCATCTTTAAGCCACCTTTAAGCCATTAAAAAATCTTTTGATTCAATATTGTGCTTAACTTACCAACAAAATATATTAACTATATGATAATGATAGAAAAGGTATTAAAAACGGTTTTTGTTCTAGAAAATAAAATGAAAAAAAAATAATCAAAACGCCCAAGACGAGGATTGAACCCGGGACTCTCCGTTTATCAGCATCACCTCGCTTCCTCTGCGTCACGGCTACTTACATATTTAGGAAGGTTTTTATATTCTATATATCAGTGGATACTGAATCAATGTATTCAATGTGTATTTTTTACTTGAAAAGATTTTGACTTCCATTCAAATTGTAACAATCAATCATATCTAATTTATAAATTACATGCATGCATATATTTAGAATGAAATACGGAACTTGATTTTCAGTGAAAAAAATATATTATACCATAATGGAAACCGTTAGGCTTATTAAGTAAATAAATTTACACCGAGTAGATAAACGTTCATCTTATTCACAGCTAAATGAAATGCAAGGAAGACGATGAAATCATTTCTTTTATTAAATGCATTGAAACTATTAGGGTATTAGTTCTACGCAATTTTCCCGGTTTTCATGATCACGGCGCCGTTCCAGTATGTTTAAACATTTATGAGCCCGTCTTATGATATCGCAGTAGTTAAATCATTTTGTGGAAAAATTTATCAATACTGAAATATTTCCAAAAACTAATGTTATTGGGGGATTCCTCTATCATATACCCCAGTGGTGTTCAGCGTGCGTCTGTTTACTACATATCCCGACCTCCTATGTCAATTTCAGCGCGTGCTACTATTCGTAAACAGAAATACCGCGATGCCATAGAACCCGCAATGTGATAGGAAGCTACTATACTTGTATACATGATTTTTAGACTATCAATTCTATAACAAACAATATTACCAATAACGAGTGACGTATTTACTGCATGTGGCAATTGCAAATGATGTATACATATATTTGTACATACAATTGTATGATGTACCAGGCCGGGTATGTGACATATTTACTCTTATACATATATTTAAACAATTAACCTCTATTTATGATCACCGGTACAGGAATTAATTAGCCTCTAGATTTTACTCTTACATACATGTATCTTTAATTTGTAGACGTAACATTTTTAAAACACAGAGTTGGGAAATAATTCTTTGAAAATGAATTACAAATGTAAATAAACTTGTATTCACTAGAATTATCGTATACACGTACATACTAAGATTCAACGCCTTTAGAAACACTGACTTGGGTATATCCCTCTAACTATTTTTAGAATCGGTAGGACAACAAAGAAGTGCCTTTAAGCAAAATAGTCCCTATACTTGCAGAGTGTATATACATTTATTGGGACATTTTAAATCAGAATGCTTGACACATGTCAGAAAAGAGGATTTGCAATTTTTAAAACAAGTGTCAAAATTGAATTATCATTTGAAGAAAAGAATTGAAATTGTTTGATGTACACCCTTTCCAAAACTGAGAAATTCCCTACTTTTACTTTCATTTTCAGAGTTTTTCAATACAGACGCATTTTGCCGGAAAACGAATCTGACTTCAAACCACGAAATTTTAACAGGAAAGAGACAATTTGATGAGCTTTCATTCAAGAGGTCCCTCGTTGCTGAACGAAAATTAGGGCCGGAGCTATGAACCATAACGTTAACATTACCGCCTATGGAAAATGCATTAGTGGACTATACCCATATTGAGCTCCATGCTGGTAAGGCATATTTCTTGTTTATTTGCAATTATTATGATAAACGTGCATTTTTCTTTAGTACATCTTCTCATTTATGTGAATTAACTAAATTTCCAACAAGTTCAACAAGTTTAATCATTTTAATAGCATATTTTCCAAGAAAATATCCATCACAACACCCCCCCCCCGGGATTTTCAAAAAACCAATTTAAATTAAAGAAATTGTGATTTTAACTTGAATGTAATTTATTTTGAGTTTTTACATTAAAAAAAATGAAAATGTAGGTGTGTTTCTAATTATATATGAGTTTAGAAGTCATTTTTATAAATTTTGAGACCAAATATCACTTCGGGTTTTTAGTGCGATCATTTCAAGCGAGCAAAAGTGAAAGTAGAAAAGCAGAAAGTTTCCGGTGAGGAAAAATACTTCATTCTAGCAGTGTCCAGCTATCTAAGATTAGTTTGAATTGTAAGGGAATTGTATTAGTGTCCGGTAGGTTCCAATTCTATATTTATGATGATAGATTTCCATTAAATTGGAGTAAATTAATTTGTCATGCATGTGACATGACTAACGTTATGTACCGAAGATGTAGGTATGCACTCTTTAACATGTAGAAGCCTGCCATGTTGGTTAGTACTTAATCCACAAAATCTATCTCTGTTTATCATAATCAAAATTGAATGAAATTATCAGTAATCATTTTAAGTAGATATTTACTAGTATTTATTTATTCATACCATTGAAAAAATAGATCAATATGTTGGGGTGGGGGTTGATATTGAATGTTATGGGGGGGTGGTCTTTAGGCTGTATAGATGTGTTGTGCATGAAGATGTAGTTAGTTGCCTATCTGTTCTCTCTTTCTGTATCTTTCCCCCTCTCTCTAATTCTCTGTCTGTCTGTCTCTGTCTGTCTCTGTCTCTCTCTCTCTCTCTCTCTCTCTCTCTCTCTCTCTCTCTCTCTCTCTCAACATATGGCTGTTTTTGATATGGAATTGCAAATGTTGGGAACAGTGTTGGATAATGTAGAATTTAATTCAAAACATTTCATTTTAGATAACATGTAAATTGAAATGGAAGTCATCTTCAAAGAATAAAACACAACAATGAGCCACACTTGATGTAAGTAAAATTTATTTTTGTAACTTCACTCGTCCAAGTTTAAAAGAAGGAACCTATAAAAACTATATACCCTGGATGGCTAGTATTTTACATGCAGATAATTTAGAATATGATAGATACTGGGAAACTTTACATTGATAATACATATTTCACAGACTTTGTGGGTATTTCTTGTTTTTCTGGATTTTGAACTTTAGTTAAATGTAGACTCTCTTCCACAGGATATGTCTTTTGATAATGTTTGTTAAATTTGTTACCAGCATGATGGTAACAATATACAAGAGTAAAAGAAAAAATCCTTATTAGCAAGTTTCTCTTCCCTATGACATATATTTAATGAGTTAAGTCATGGTGCATTTGTTCCAAAATTAGGCTTAAATAAAAGTTCAGCAAATATTACACTTATATGAGTAAAAACAACTCATCACTATGACGTCATTATGACGTCATAGGTGAGGTAATCTCAAGCTAGCATCAAAATGGAGCAAAAACTGAATTGAGGGCCTCACATTATAGAGTCATATAACTTTATTATTTATAAACCAATACCTACATGTAATACCTTGATGGATAGGGAAATTCTTATACTTTTCTATTTTACCTTTTTCGTGGTGTTTGAAAACAATTCTTATTTGTACCTAAAGAAAAACTCATGATTTTTACGACAACAATTTTATAAAATCAGACATAATTGAGCTTTTTCATAAGACTATGAACAAAAAAAATTTGGTAAAATATTGAATGTTTATGTTTTACATGTATTTTAATCCTTGAGATTAAAGTTTCCTCAATTTATGCAATTTGAAGAGCATCGAGTGCCAATGAGCTATATGTTGTTTAGGTAAATTATGACTGGACTGTTTCTTCAAATTTCATGCATGTGTATCAATGCTGCAAAATCCATAGTTATGTATTGAATTTTTCCAAATTTGGAATCATGGTTCTTTATTATGTCTATAGTGAATATATGAGCTAAGAATTGTAAATAACCACAATGACTGTTTTAAATTGGGTATATCCCCCTAACTATTTTTAGAATCGGTAGGACAACAAAGAAGTGCCTTTAAGCAAAATAGTTCCTATACTTGCAGAGTGTATATACATTTATTGGGACATTTTAAATCAGAATGCTTGACACATGTCAGAAAAGAGGATTTGCAATTTTTAAAACAAGTGTCAAAATTGAATTATCATTTGAAGAAAAGAATTGAAATTGTTTGATGTACACCCTTTCCAAAACTGAGAAATTCCCTACTTTTACTTTCATTTTCAGAGTTTTCCAATACAGACGCATTTTGCCGGAAAACGAATCTGACTTCAAACCACGAAATTTTAACAGGAAAGAGACAATTTGATGAGCTTTCATTCAAGAGGTCCCTCGTTGCTGAACGAAAATTAGGGCCGGAGCTATGAACCATAACGTTAACATTACCGCCTATGGAAAATGCATTAGTGGACTATACCCACTTGCACCTGAGTACACGACACACCTGTTGTGTATATCTTGTATATTCTGTGTTAGTTCCAGGGGTTTTCTTAAGTTGGACAACCAATAGACTCTAATTAGATATACACAAACATGCACCTGGGCACAAGACACAACTGTTGTGTATATCTTGTATATTCTGTGTTAGTTCCGGGGGTTTTCTTTAGTTGGACAAACAATAGACTCTAATTAGATATACACAAACGAACAAAACTATGTCTAGACAAACAAAGCAGTAATATCCTGTCCGATATAACAAAGGCAGTTGAGAGTTTTTCATCTTTAACATGTATCTAGCAGATCTAGAATTAGACCTAGAAATAATTAAAATTGAAAAAAAAATACATACCTTCAACCAATTATTAAATTAAATCATGCAGTTTTGGTTCATTATCTTTATTTTGTTTAATAACCGAATAAACTAAGATAGAGAGAGAGAGAGAACGTGAGAGAGAGAGAGAGAGAGATTTCACCGATTAATTTATAATAGGAAACAAACATAATTAAATATAATTTCATACTCAAATTTAGATACAGAGACTGCGCTCACCCCTACAATAATTTTGAAAAAAAAAATTATAAAGAATTTTATAACGGCAATCTGTGTCCATCGGAGCGGTGTTGATGATAGCGATATGTGTTTAATGGCACGAAAAAATAAAACAGCCTGGAACATCCCCTCCCCTTCCTTGGAAATTATATCAACACTCGGATCACCCCCTTCCCTCCCTATAAAAGAGCTTTTGTATTTGATACGTTTTTATTGTTCAGTTTGATCAAACCTGACTTAAAGGGAACTTAAAGATGGTTTAAAGACAACTTAAAGGGAGCGTAAATTCCACTTAAAGATGCTTAAAGGTAGCTTAAAGATGGCTTAAAGGTGACTTAAAGAAGTTTGGACATTAAGGACCTATAAGCTCAGCTTAAAGGTGACTTAAAGGTGGCTTAAAGATCGTATCTCCTATAAGCCACCTTTACGCCACCTTTAAGCCACCTTTAAGGACTTGCTTTAAGATTGTTTTTCGCCCTGTGAAAGAAAAAAGAATGCAATTTCTTTTTATTGTGAATCCAATCAATGTAAACGTAACTGTCACCAACGTGTGCGTTTTTTTAAATCTTAAATTAATATTAGTTATATATAATATTGAGCACGAAATGTATTTTCTTAATTTTTATAATATATACTTTACGCTTTCCACAATTTGCAGTACTTTGATTTTATAGTCCGCGTGAGTCATCCAATAACACGTTTTTTTTTTTCGTAAGTATTCAGATATTTATATTTTACTCCTTCTTATTTTTTCTTTAATTAATAATTTCAAATGTAAAAAAAAAGTCATCACTTTTGTCAACAAGTACGTACGTGTTTTAAATAAACAGCCAAAGCTTCCATTTACGTGATATAAATCTTGTACACCCATAGAGGGCATAAGCGAAAGTCGACCAGGTAAAACTAAACACGTGTATATCTATGTTAAACAGAAAAATATTAAATGATTAAAAAAACTTTAGTTTAAATATTATAGTATGTTTTATCAAGCGTCGTTCTCTTAAAACAAAGAAAATAGTTAAAGGACATATCGTATATAGAGGCTAGGAGGGACGTGTTTTAAGTTAATAAGAAAGAGGATTTATTGTGAGTTAAGTACTGTTTTAAGCTAAAAAAAATCTTTCATTGACAACTAATTGACAACAACATTTGGACTTCAATATAATAACAAAATTAAGTGTAGATATCATAATAGTTTTATCTCCTGTGAGCATTTGTTTTTGAAATGTTTACTTTTACTTTGATTCTGTCATTCTTTTCCCTCTTTTGATTACATTTTTTATTCTAATACTTTTATTGGTATAATTTAAAGATTTAAACACAATAAATAGTAATTTTGATATTTAACATTTAAATAATATTTACCACTCAGTTTTCTCCTTTAATTGGTTATACATATATTTATTTATTAGGTTTGTTTTTCACATACCAAATTCCGTAGTTTTGATGAAACAATATCACGGTGTAGACAATGTAGTTCGTATTTTAATAAAAATAGTGATAGGGATAATATATTTAGGAGTCTGTAATACTCTTTGAAAATGTCAAACGGTAATTTAATACTTTTAGTGATAATTATATCCATATTTTTTTTTTGCATGAAATAACTAACCTTAATAAAACCAAAAAAATAAATAGAGGCATTCAGTAAAGAAACAGATGAGCATACCTCATTGAGGAGTGCAACAAGAACAAAAATAACTTGCAATAATCAAAACAAAATAACATTTACCGTTTCATAAACTCTTTAGCCAATTATGTTTCGTTTCTCTCTCATCTTTGTGTCTACCGTACAAACGTAACAGGCAGTGCATGCAAATCACAAGTACATAAATCAAACGACGTCAGTCACTAAATATATCGGTCGAATATTTTATGATGTTGCCGATACACATTGTACCACGTTATCAGTTGTAACTGTCAAACTGATAAGATAGCCTGCATCAGGCTGTTCAGTATGTAGAGCATCTGACTAGAGATTTAGAGAAGGGGTGAAAGTCGATTCCCTGTCTAGTCCGTTAAAACTGTGCTTATTCAATCGCCATTACATTCCTGTACAAATATACAGTAACTCATTTATGAACAATTTTCTTACATTTTTATAGTTTAAAGGTTATTATTGTTCAATTATAATTTTTGTCGTACTTAACATTTATATGAATTATTCCATTTGAGATACAGTTGTGTTGTGTGAAAAAATGACAATAACAAACCGTCAACTATAAAATCCATAAAATGAAATTTATCGCAGAGCAACACGGACCTTCAAAAAGATAGGTAGGATCAGTTGCCTAGGAGGAGTGAGCATCCTCTGCTGACCGTTCACAACCGCCGTGAGGTCTTTGTCGTAATCGGGAAAAAAACGGAAAAGTCCATAGACAATAAGGTGGCTTTCTCTAATAAGAGGTTGTGCCCCATATATACATGATTTCGTTATGCCTATGTCAGCTCCTATAAAAGAGCTCTTTATTTTAAACCGATTAATTTTCTATATTGTAATAAGTGTAGTTATCCGGATCACCTCACTGGTTTTTTTTTCAACTCCTTAAATATATTTATAAAGTCAGCCCCACGTTACTGTTTTCGTCATTTTTTTTACAATTTCAAATAAAAATGCACATACTAGGCAAATCAATATGCACTTTTTTTCTTTATTTTTTGTTGTTTTAAATGCTTCATTAATGTATTATCACTATGCATTTACTCTATAAACCTATATTAAAAGGATTTGTTTAACGTTTTATATTTTATCAAATTCAATTATATCATTATAATTAGTATACACTACATAAGGATGACTGCAAATTGATTTTACAAATGTTAACATGACAGTTATTTAAAAGTAAACAGTTTTCAATAAATACCCCTATACAATTACTTTTTACTACTCTAATCACTTCGGATTTGTTGGAACGAAAAAAACAATTGTTACGTAATCATGGACTTTACAAAGTGATATCATAATTTAATGCACTGCAGTTCTATAAAGAGAAAGAATATACATTAATATGGTTTCTACATATACCCTTTTAAAGCAGCATCTTCAATACGGCTCTCATGGTATCACATTTTGATTTTCATTATTTATTGATACTTTAACACGAATTACATGTACAATTTATCTGACCAAAATTAATTTATACAGATGATTAAAAAAAAGATGTTTGAATATTTCTCTGTGTACTCCTAAGTTTTATGTCTACGTTGGTGTTTGAACAAACGCAAACTAATACTTTTTTAAAATGTAAATTTTTTAACTTTTATTTATTTTTCGGCAAAACTGAGAAGATTTTTTTTTTTTTCATTTGAATTTTTAAGCTCGACCCTCAGAGATCTTGTTACTAAAGAGCATGGACTTACACCATATGAGGATGCTTTAAAATAACTATCATTCCCCACTGCGCTCCCACTCTGGGACTTTAATAAAGGATGCCTTGTGTCAAATCCAGTTATAATTACCAAAGTAGTTTTGGAGAAGAAATCAAAATTGTTAAATATTACAGGTAGACAGATTGACCAAAAAATGTTTATACAATTTCACTTAAACCTTCAATTTTGATAAAATACAATTGAATTAAATAATGCAATCTTCCCAAGCTGTTACGTATACAAGGGTATCAATACCAGTGGAGAAATCCCATTCGGTTGGTTTCCGACTGATGCATTCAGATTTCGTATTGACCCCTTCGGATTACATTTTCCATATATAAACATCTTATTTCTTATGATCAATTTTAAAAAATAAAATAGAGAAGAAACATTCTCAATACAAACACATGTCTTATGGTTTAACCGTCACTTAAGTAAGATATCAACCTTTTCAAGATGCATACAATATTAATTTAATGTGGATCTAAACAAAGATAAAGCCATGGAACAAACATATGGCCAACACCAATTTATCGTTCTTATTCTTTTTAAAAAAATATGGGAGAGAGTAGAATGCTATACGTATTAAATGTAATCTACCAAAACCTTTTAAATGTTCAATTTTTTAGCACAGATATATATATATATATATATATATATATATATATATATATATATATATATATATATATATATATATATATATATATATATATATATATATATATATATTTATAATTTTCTGTTTTCGCTTCAATGCAGTTCTCATGAGTATTTCAAAAGTAGGTAGGCATAAAGGCCTTAACATATTTTTTATGTTTCCTTTCATATGTATATGAACAGTTGATCAGTAAGAAAATGCTTTGTTTTGGGTTTTTTTTTTTTAAATTAAATAACCATAACTTAAATAAATACAAATTATGTGCAGTAAAAAAGTGGTATCACCAGGACAATTTCCTAGATACTCATAGATTTTAAATTTGTAAAGATAAATCCGCAATTTATTTGTTTTCATACTTTTGTAGACGTTGAATCATTTAAAGTAATGTTGGACACATTTCGTAAAAAGTATTTTTTTTTTTTTACTTATTCGTATTGATTTAATATTGATGGTCGGTTTTTTAGTTTTAGTAAACAAAAATGACTCTTTCTAAATTAAGTTTTATAGAGGATGTTAAATCTTGAAGGAATGTTACTCATTAATGCCACGAAAATTGACCCATCGTAAATTTTAAGGATTCCACAGTATCATGACATTATATAAATCAACGATTTGACATAATAGGTTTTATGCCATTAATGTCTAAGTATATACAAAAGAAATTTCATAAACAAAATTAAAAATTCCTGAAATTTCCAGTTGTATCAATGTGAACAACATTTTCTGGGTGTTTTTCTCTCAAAAACTAAACAGTTCTTACATCGCCATACTTCCTTTGAACAGTATGTGTTCTTTTTTCGTGCAGCTTTATGCGACGTTGGCTTGTACCAATGTTCTCACAGTTTTATGTAATTCGTTTTAATTTGATTGTCGACCAAAATTTAACCTTCTGAATGTTATCAGAATATTTAGATAAAGGTTGATTTAATATAGCTACTTGTAAAATATATATATTTAAAGATAAAAAGTTGACGTTATTCTTCAAGATTAAAGTAAATCATACAATACGAAGGACATCGCCCAGATTCGAAAAAAGATAACATGTATAATCTTTATACATTATAGTGCAACCACACAGCAATATTGAATTGCATGAAAGATCACTCGCAAACACTCGACGATCCTAAAGGGAACATTATTAAAATAAATTGCTAAAGGTTACGATCTTTGTACATGTAACCGTGTCAAATTAAATGCGTCACGCAGTATGGACTTTGTAATATCATACGGGGTAGTTTAATCACGCGATGTTATTGAAAACGACTAACCCAGTCAAGAGTTTAAATATCTTATCATTGATTGCTGAACCTCTGAACGAGAAAATGTTTATCTTTATCCATTATATAAACATATTTTTAATTTTGTGTTTTGCTTTTTTTTAATATGAAAAAGAACTTACTGGAAAATGTAAATGAATGACAAAACTCTAAAAAAGGGAAGCAAATGGACATCCATCGGCTTATGTCAGCCTTAAAACAATTATAAAAAAATGATGTCAATACGATTATTTAGCCGTTGTAGAGAAACGGCCTATATACTGTGGTTTTATCAATATTCGCTGAATACCAATTTTCGTGGATTTCGTTGTTTTATTGATCCACGAAGTTACATGTTCATTGAAAATTTTTATTCACCTTTGTAGGGTCTTTGGCCACCAATTTACGTTTTCTTGAAACTGCGATTTTCACTTTATCCACGAATATTGATACCCTTGAATAAAAACGAGACCACAGATATATTAAGATAGTTAAAGCTGTAATCCCGGTTTTTAAACACGTAGATTTGTCTTACTTACAGTAGAAACCAATCAAAAGAAATGTTAATGTTTACACATTTAATACATTACATATACTAGAAACACAAAAAAATAATAAATAAAAACAAAAGGAATGAATTAAACAAAATACAAATTGACATACCTCAGCTGATCAATGACGGCTATGATTCATTTGGCTATCAGGACAGTTTGATACGACGCATACACACGCACATGACATGAGTTCAACATTTACAAGATAAACCCCTTATTCTATTAAACAGTCAACGGATCCTAAACGTGCTAATAGTTTTACATAAAAAAAAATCATTACTTTAAGTAGTTTTATTTTAGAATGATCATTAACATTTAGTATAAAACATTGATGGACTTAAATTAACAAATATTATTTTTAAACATTTACTTAAAGCAATTGAATTCATTTTACATTTAACACTAAATTTTTTAATTGATATATGTATATTATTGTTTGAGCTGTGATTATTATTGTAAGATATGCTTGATTTTATTGCAATATAAACTTGTAATGGTTAAAAATAGCAGTTTTTTAGAAGAGAGCCAAAAATGCGTATAAGTTTAAAATTGCGCCTTCTTTTTAACCTCACTAATGCAATATGAAAACTGGAATTGATCCTCGTCTAGTGACTAATATCTTAAAAAAATGAAGTGTAACAGGTCTTAATGATGTATCGAGACGTGGTTACAGTATTAACAAGTTGATGTCCTTTAAAAAAGGACTACAATACGTGGACCATTGGCATGTGTTTCCAACGAAAGAACTTAAAATAATTATGATCTATATATGAATGAAGTGTGCATGTATAATATCAGGCATTCGGTAAATTCTACTATTTGCGCACACATTACGATTTGCACTACTTTGTTAACTAACGTTATGCAGTGACAGCTTTGTGTAAATTAAAAAAAATATTTTTTGATGCATTTTTCTTGAGATTTAAACTTTTATACAGTGACATAATTATTCAATCATACTTAAATGCATAGAAAAGTTTAATCGGGAAGTTCTCTAGCCTGGCCTACTATAAAGGTAAAGTTACATGGGTGTTCGGAAAACAACAAAACATTGCGAATGATGCTAGTTGATGCATGTTGTAGTTTCGGCATAACATTAACTTGTTTATTAATACTGATAGTTCATATTACATGCCAATCATTTATTTCAAAGGAATACATTGTTTCTGTACTGTTTACCGACAGCTTTACAATTACAGCGCCTTTGAACTTATGTGTGCATATGTGACGGAATCCCGATCCCGATTCAGATAAACGTGTGCTAGCCTGGTTCCCTGAACTACCCATTACGCACAGGAACCAGGCTAGCTCATGCGCAGGCTCAATTTTCCCCATAGCATCCGGTTTAACCTCGCTTATATAGTTTCTGCGTGGACCTCAGGGTCCACGCAAAAACCAGATCTCCCGACAAAGTGGTATTAAAATGCATCATAACATAATCAATATATTATATTATGTTTCGTTTGAATTTCAAAAGCCAACGCTACCCATGAAAGCAGTTTCTTGGTTTTATATTCTACATATCAAATACAACAGAAATAGAAGATTGATATACAGTATGTGCTATCACGGGACCGATCATATTTCATTGTCTGTTAATTCAAAAACCATAAAAGTATTTTCTTGGTCATATAATCTACATATCACATACAACAGAAAAAGAAGACGGATATGTCTGCTACCACACAAGCAACCACGTTTCACTAGCCATACATCCTAAAACCACCGCATACTGTGGTACCGTAGGTCGATAGGTAATATATCAACACATTACGAGGGGCCTAGTGTCAACAACAAATCTGGGCTTTTCTGCAAAAACACAGATAGCTCTGTGTGAGGTCGAGGTTTTTGGTAAGTATTGACATAAAAACACTTTATCATTACATTTTCAGTTTTAAATCGTTGAAAATATTGATTTAAGAGAAAAAAAACTCAAACAAAGAAACATATTTTATGTTCAATAACTGTGCTCTTTATAATATAGCATCACTTTTTTTTACCTTAATTTGATACATATCTCGGCATTATGTGTTTACTGACAAGTCAATATAAACTAAGTGAGAGGGATGGTAAACAACAACAAAAACATCAGATGTACCTAAACTTTTAAGGTGTAATTTTCATAATCTGTACCGTCTTTTTAGTCATGAAAGCATATAAATTATTCGGATTTTAGATTTGAGTATCTCCGTATGGTGCCCTTCATCTTAAAGAAATCAAGTCTGAAATGGTCAAGACCATCCACCTCTCACCCTTCGTAAGCAAGAGGTCGATAACTTCGTTAAAATATTCTTTGTTTCCAACTGATATTAAAGGTTGTCCCCTTGGCTTCTATGGTGGGGATTGCTCTAAGCCGTGTCCTATCAACTGCCATCACTGTAGTATTCTCACCGGACTGTGTCTTGGGTATTGTACTCACGGCTACGACGGTCGCTATTGTGATCATTTTAAAAGAAGTGAGTTATTGCATTTTCTATTGCTATGGATTCTTTAAAAAGAAGATAATAATTTCATTTTGTTTCCGACGAATCTTATTCATGCATACAATTTCTTTTTTGCTAATTCTCATTTGTTTATATTTTATTATAGAACTTATTTTAATTTTTTTTTCTTACGATGTATTTTTCCTGATTTCTTTTTTAAGCAAGATCTTTTTACTTCTCCAATGTTAATTTTCATTCAATTTCATTGTATTATAAAGTGAATTTTCATCTTTTTTCTAAATTAAATCATCTTGAATGAGATATGTATAATAAAGTTAGCTACATACGTAGACATACGTTTCACACACTTATTCCATGATCTATTGTTTTGTGAAAAGCGTTTTTCTTAGTTTAGTTTTCTTTTAATTTTTTTACAGTCAATATGGCGCTGCATCGTCCGACTTTTCAAATGACATCGATTATCGATAAGCATCAAAGTGATAGACTAGTTGATGGTAAAGTATTAGCTGGTATTATCACTCAAGGAGTATACACCTCAACCAAGGAGAACCAAGTTTTTGCTATGTGGGTAGTGAATTTGCAGAGACCAAGACGAATTGAGCGCATTAGTGTGTTTTCAAGAACGGATAATAAGACATGGGGTAAGGAAGGGGTTCGATATTGCTAATGCTTATGTTGAATGACATATTTCTTAAAATACAATTTTACCACCCCCCTTTCCATTATTTTACTGCTCGACCATGTATACGTATATGAACATTGGGTAAATATTTTCTTGTGTATGTATTATATTATTTTCTTTATTCCTAAATTCTAAAATTTATATCACAGATGCGAATAACGGGTTCACAGAAAGGTTTTTGGGATTTTCCATCATTGTATCTAATACAACTGATCGTCGAGATGGCGTCGTCTGTTTTCAAGATACACACTACACGGCGTCCACCATTCCAGATGAGGTGGAAATATATTGTTCTGTGATTGGTCAGTACGTCTTCTACTATAATGAAAGACTCCCTGGGATACATTATCCACAGGATTACAGTAAATATGCACATGGCGACCTCTGTGAGATTGAAGTTTCAGGTGAGGTATTTCATATTAGAGCATGAAATGCATAAATTTGAAATTGAATAACAATGTTGAAAATCACAACACATTGTGAACTAAAAGCTTGTATATGAACGGATCATAGACTAAAAAATACTTTTTGCCAAAATAATTGCTTTTAAAATACCTGTTTAAAATTGTAGGTTGTCCTATTGTCGAATATGGACATGATGATGCTGAATGCACAATTCCATGCTTTGCCATGTGTTCAACCTGTGAGTTTTTTTTTTATATGTTTTTCTTTGTTTGGCTTTTTTGGTGTGTGTTTTTTTTTTTGGTTGTTATTTTCGTTGTTTCTTTTTTGTTGTTGTTTTTTTGTTTGTTTTTTTTAGGGGGGGGGGGGCATTTAACACATAATTGTGGTCAAGAACAAATGGCTGCTACCTAGTTTCTCTCATGTGAGCGAAATCAGTCTTCCCAATTGAAGTTCACACAGACAGACATACAGAGAGAGATTTACTACTTTTTCGAATCCAAGTTGTTAAATTAAGTTAAACTAACTCTAGGTTATTGATTATAATATAATTGAATATGTTAGATACTATTGTATCTAAATATTTTATCTTTTAGTATTAAGGTTTTAGTTAAACGCTGAAAAAAAAACCCATATAATCAAATACAATATTTTTTTAAAGCGTGTGTGTGGCTAAAAGTACCCAATGCAAAGCTAGTATTTTGGGGTTTTTAGATCTGGAGAACTTGAGCTATAAAAAACGCACATAGCAGTCTTCAACCTATGATAAGTTGTATTCGAGCGATAAGGCTGTCGACGGGATGAAATCCCGCCATTATAGCGACGGTCAGTGTACAATCACAAGTCCAGATCAAAGTATTACGTGGTGGGTGAATCTGCAGAAACAGTACAGGATTAGCTTTATTAACCTGTATTTCCGGACGGATAATTCTACAGCACGTACGTAAGGTGGAATATATGACCACACAAAAAAACGGAATTGCAACACATAAGAAGGATCAATAGTCAAGGAAATTTAAGACAGTACTGTAATACTTTAATTAAACTTTAAAAAGTAGACAATATAATAAAGAATATTTTCGCAGAAGTAACGACATCTGGCTTAAAGTGCAAAATGGCAGTATCAATCGTGGGTATATATAAATGTATATATACTGTATACAATTTTCTTTATGTATTATTTGACAAACAGTTTATAATAATTTGGCATTTAACTTTTATATGTTCTTTGAAGATAATTTTTTTTATTTTAAACATTTAGTTTTCAGGAGTACGTTTGCTCCATATTACCTCGGGTTTGCAGTGTACATTTCGAACACGGCCGACAAAGATGACGGTATATTGTGCTATAAAGACCCTGGGTTTACTAAATATACTTTTCCGGATCACTTGACCATAAAATGTGAACACAGTGGGAAATACGTGATCTACTACAATGAACGTCGGCCTGGGGTCTATTACGGGCCTGATTATCGTCACAAAGCTTTTGGGGATTTGTGTGAAGTGGAGGTTTATGGTATTGCGTATTAGAATCACCCGCCATACTTTTGATAAATAGCTCGTTGCATAAATATATTCCAATAGCGTCGCGTTATAAACAGACAGAACATGTAATAATGACAACTGATAATGTACATCACATACGTAAACAATCACAACTTTCTGAAAGAAAAAAGAAAAAAAAGAAAGAAAAACTTTTGTAGGCCTACTCCTTGAATATTCCACTAATAACAAGTGCACGTGTACTCAATTTAAATCGTGTTTTGTTTTAAACTAAGGATGTCCAAGTCCTGTGGCGGATCTAGCGGAATGTTCAAAACCCTGTACTTCTAATTGTGAGACATGTTATCCCAGCACAGGTTTTTGTACAAAATGTAAACCCGGATTCGAAGGTTCGGCGTGTGAAGTAGGTCAGTACATCAGCGTTCAGTTTTTTTTAACGCAGTATGAGCTCGTAAGATATTTTAATATTTAAAAGTATTCTATTGTCTTTTTTAACTCATTATGAAATTGTATTGTGAATATTTTCCTGTCTTCTTAAGCATGCATACATTTTGCTCAATTTTAGTGTGTGATGCAATGAAAAAAGCCGTGATAACCACTGACGGTTTTTATAATGGTTCTTTCAACGAGATGTTTACTTCAAATGGACAGACATTTCTACCTACGCACAGTAGCTACGCGCGTTTTATTTTGACACTCTCGGGAAAGGCCACAAACATTGCAAAGGTGTCTTTCACTATCCATAAGGCATTTAACGTGATTGTGGCATTTACAAATGGCACACAAAATTTTACAAGACTTGTAAGTATTTTCATGGGATCACTTTAATGTAATATGATATGTGTTAATGTATATCTTTAGAGTGGCTTATGGTATTGACATACAATGTAGTTATGTTTGTAGAAAAATTAACATTCAGAATCACAAAGGAAGAGGAATATTCAAAGTAGATTTTTATAATACGTATTTTCAAAGGCAAATGATTGCAGTTTCGTCAGCCGATTGTAATGAAATCAGACAACACGATACCGTCCTTTTTAAATATGTAACATGTATTGTGCTAGTTTGGTTTGTATATTATTTTTGTAATGTAATTTGATTTGACTATTTTACTTAGGAAAAAAAGTTGTTTCTGCATTTAATTGTCTAGCTGTTCAATCGAATCAAAATCTGATATCAAGTCTATTTTAATCTAAAATCTACTCTAAGATAAAAACCCGTCTGATACCGTTCAACAAATATAGTCATCGAATTTATTATAGTCTATTAAACACGCACTGTTTCATTAAATAATTAGTTTTTTTGGATAAGTAAATTTGACAAAAAGGAAATTTGTTTAAGGTATTGTATCAATACAACAACTCAAAACATAACAATTTTAGGATTTTTCATAGAAGATAATTAATTTGATACCGTTTTAGTTTACTATAAATGATAATGCTACGTGTATGTATTAAAAAAAAACAAAATTATGTTTGTTAGCTTCTCACAACCACTGCCAGTTTTTCAAACGCTAACGCATAAAAATCCGACATGTTAATTCAAGTTTAATTACTTATCGTCAGAAGAAATTTTAAAATTATTTTGTATCAACACATTTGGTTCTCTTTTTTGCATTGCTTGTATCTTCTTTTTATTTCGGGGGGGGGGGGGGGCGGGGGTTGGCGGTCATTTGTTAATGGGGTTGGGGTTTTTTTTGGTCTGTTTTGTTTCGTTTTTTTGTTGTTGTTATTTTTCGTTGTTTTTTTTAAACTGACTAAATATAACTACATAGTTTTAGTTTTCATGTATTAACTAACACAATTATTTCCCATTGTAGTATTATGACCAGTTTACAGAAGAAGAACATTGGAATGTCGAAGTATTAAACGGATTTATGTCTAGAGTTCATCTAGTTCGAATCACAGTCGGCTACACCGTTCCTTTAACAATTTCGAATCTGAGGCTTCCTTTGCGGTCTTGCTTCAAAGATGACGACGAGACGGTAAATAGTTTGTTGAGTAATTTAAACGAACATTTTACTTTCAAGTTGACTTTGTAAAGTGTAAGATATCGAAGACTGTTTAGCACAGATTTGGTTTGTCCATGTACTTATAAATAAGTTAAAACTAGCTTTACAAAATTTGATATTAAATAAGAACACAAGATATATAAACTTTTACCTTTCTAGGAAAAAAAATATTGAGAGAGAGAGAGAGAAAGTGAGAGATAAGATAACTAGAAAACATTTTTCTGTGGTTATATGTTACTTCTCTTTTTTAGACACAGCGCAGGCAAGGAATGTTCAAATTTGTGCGGGAAATACACTGAAGAGATATGTTTTCTTGTAAGAATAAAACAAAAACAAAAAATTTTTAAAAAAATGTTTTTTTTAATATAAAAGTTTACATTGACGATGCTTCTTTTTAATTTAGTTACGGTTAAAATAAGACGTTGTTGTTAACATTAACAACGTAATATTCTCAGGTATTTTCATTACAATGCATGTTCATAACATCACACAGTTAGATAGAGATTCTATTCTGACTCTGTTAAGAGAAAATGAATGCCAAGCGGAAATGTAAATTGAGGTAACTAGTAATATTATCAATACTTTTAAAATGAGTTTCAAAGAACACATAACACAAATCAGACGACCAAATCGATTTTGACAATGGCGTTTGTTTATGATCAACTCTCAGGGAAAAGCTACTCTTTATAATCGCTTATACATAATTACGTTATTTACAGATCAATGTCAACTGTATGTGACAATTCACAATTTGTCAGAAAAAACTCTTGCTCTGCAAGGGATGTATAAAGCCTGTTGCACAAGAAGTGTGTACGCTCAAATTATCTACGAAGTATATAAAAGAAAATACATTACATTAATAAACCAAGACAATGAATCGAATGAATTAATGTAAACAATGATTGTCTTTGAACGGAGATGTATTATAAATTGTGCATAATAATAGTTTTTTAAAGAGTATAAAAATTAGAAAAAAAGTATTATTTAAATTAAAGTGATGTTACACATTCTTAGAAAAAATCACATTACGTAAATATACTTGTACTTTACGGGATGCATTTGTCAAAAAAATATTTGTCACCTTACTTAATACCTTAAAGATAAAATTCGCCTGGATAGATAGGTAATAAACGAAATGCACTCTTGAGGTCAGGTTTGGCCAACAAAGCACCCTGCCCAAGTAACTGGATCATCAGCACAGTTTCATCTACATGTATGTTACTATATTGAACCCTGCAAATATATTGATCAATAAAATAATTAACCGAGTTAAAATCGGGGTAGGATAGGTAATGAATTAGACGAAAAACCCCGTCCTTCTTAGGCACAACGCCAACAGGTGAAAATCTGAACGTGGGGAAAGGAATTTCGTCAAAAAGATACCCCAAGCTAACCTCCTTATCAAACTTTTGCTGTACTATTTGACGACCATCCCTGGCTGATTTAAGTTTTTTTTGCTTCATAAGAAATTCTTGGTCCGGCATACTGTAATGGAAAACCACATTTAAAATCTTTTATCAATTGGAGTTCGTCATTCTGAAAGGGGTATGAATCATACTCAATACATAGCTGATTATAAAAATCCCAGACTATACAGGGGATAAACTTGGTTTTGCCTTTGGCATTGGCTTGATGATTGGGTCCTCCGCAATGTTCACATATGTGTCTAAACCTGCAGGGGATTCATGAGCAGGACCCCCTATTAAAGGCAAGGCAGTTGCCGATGGACCTTGGTAGCTTACTGGTATTTTAACATGGTTTGAATTCTGCCCCAGCCCCGTAAGAGCTGGATACTGGGCTGGGGTTCGTATCCCTGGGGCATTGCAAAAAGGTCACTAGGCCCAATATTACCTCCCAACGTGTCTCCGTCAGATGAATGTATAGGTGACTGTTTTAATTGCCCAGGTGAAATTAGCATGACCCACAACTCGACATCTACCCCCCCCCCCCCCGATAATGTCGGATGGCTTTCCATTTTTATCTAGATTGCTCATCATATTTGGACCACGCCAGATGACTCTGCCTACCAGCTGCCAATCGGATGTTATGCATGTATTCAAGCATATTTTGGGCTTAACCTGGGAATTTTTCAAGTTAAATGGACATGAAAATTGTGAATGCAGTTATCAAGGTGTTTATGTTGTTGATAGACTTAAGGTGTTGTTTTTCGATGACAAGTGGATTATTTTTAATCACGAGTTCCTCGGTAATGTTAGGGTCCGTCCGTAAGTCACGGGCCTGTTTTAACAATAATACTAAGTCAATGTAGGCCCCAGCCCATATGTTTTCGCGGATGGCTATGGGCACGTGACTTTCTATAGGGTCACATATGCTCATATCAGCGGCAGGCCGACTAACCTGCACCTGTTCCCCAGTAATGAGACCCCAAATACACTGATTCTCCACGACAGAGCCTACACCCGACTGATTAAATACACAATATTTTGAACAGACAACACATTAGGACTAAAATTAATAGTTGAACCTGTGAATGCGGTGCCCACGCTTTGCTGCAGACTTTGGTCCATTGGTAACTGACCCTGAGGGCGAGACTGTCTACTGCTTTAGCGATCCGAAGACGGCTGTGAAATGACCTGTGATGCTGAATGTAGATGACTCAGGATGACGTTGAGCATCTCCCTTCCGTGTTTGATGCAGGAGGGCATTGTACATCACTGGTCTCGCTCGTAGCCGATGTAAATGTAACCTCGATAATCCTTTGGCTCGGCGTTCTAATTCGTTTCGCCGGGTTCCCCGTACCTTTTGGTTGCCTTTCTCTAAAATGTTCATTTATTTTTTTTTGTGACCCATGTCACATGCCGTTTTTTGGAAATATAGGGCCGCAAACAGAAATGATAATTTTTATGAAATTTTTGCTAAAATTTGACATGTTAATTGATAATTTGAAGAAATTAAAGAAATATTTATAGTTTGAACAATTCTTTAGTTATGATTTTAATACAGTATGTGTTTAAACACCTTAGTGATTATAAAAGTAAAATCTAAGTCAAAGTTTAAAAATTATTGCTTTATTTGTGACTTCAAATGTCAGTACATAATGAACACAATAACAGATGTTACAAAATTTTGGAGTAATCTGAATATAATGCAAAAAACCAAACAAATTATAGTTGTCATCTTTCTAAAACTTTGCATACAAATAGACATTCATATCATGTCTCATTTTAAAGTAAAACAAGTAGGGGGTCACATCTCAAAAAATTGAGATATAGCATAAAATAAGCCTATTTTAGGCCAAAATTGGAGTTGGTTTTTTTTTCTTAATTTCTATGAAATATAAACTAAATATTCCAAAATATATCGAAATACCGTTTAAATCTGTTTTTAGAACATCATGAATATATCGTATTACACAAACTATCCAGAGGTTTGGTCTGCGCTGAAAGTAAGGAAGCTAAAGTAACAGTACTCTAAAACTAGTGAGTTATGAAAATTGTTCATTTCCTTCTCGTAAACATTCCGCCACCAAATATAGTTCCTTACTTAACTATGTAAAAATGTAATTTTTTAAAATCAATTTTATTCTACAAATTTATTTGGCATTGTAAACTATAAATATACCACTAGAATTAATATGTCATGCAGAACATTCAGACTAGAGGTGACCTAAAATGGCTTCACAAAACCTCAGAAGCGAACCGCTTTAACGAAACGTTTCAAGCTGCCCGTCTGCCTTGTAATTGTCGTCTGATAAATCAGTATCTATTAGATGCTTAGTCGTATGATACAATATGTAAATGCAAAGATCATAGTTTCAAAGACGTTTGAATTGAACAACGAGCAGAGTTGTCGCGCTTTAACAGGAATTAAAAGCATTTATCACAATATGGTAATAAATGCAATTATTTACAATTTGGTTAGTTTGATACACAGTATCCGGTAATTTTTTCGACGATCTAATTTTGTCTTATTTCGCTATCACTTTCACATCGTAAAATACCAAATATTAAGCAAATACTACATCAGGTATTGATTAGTATTAGAAACGTTACTCTGGTACATTATGCATTATGCATCTTATCATATCTTGTCTAATCTCGCAGCACCCATACGAGGGTCAATCAAAAAATACGAAGACTTTTGTCATAGCTATGTTACTTAACGTCATATCATTACTAAATTTGGTAGACATAATTAAGCAATAGTTTCAAACAATTTGCAAGAAAAAAAAGTTAATAAATTCCTTTATTTCTAAGAATTATTTAGAATCTAATCCTGTAAAAATGAGGTCACGGCGCACGGTCAAAATGTGTGTTATGTCTACAATAAACCATATAATGTCGAAAGTAATATCTCTAAAAATTCGGCTTAAAACCAAATAATATTGAAACCTTAAATTAAGTTTTGTCTTGGTATTCTATGTTCCAAATAGTGACGGGATATTTTGTTTTGTCGAACAGATATTAGTAACTAAAGACAGATAGTCCTCTTTAGAATTGACTAAAAACATCGACGTCGCCGGACGTCACGGCGCAACGAGAGGTACAAACAAAATGGATTTAACGCAGGAAAAAAGCCGACACAAGCTGTGAAAATGCTCAGTAGTGCAAAAAATAAGTCAACAATTATTTACAAGTTTGTGTTTAACTGTAATAAATTTTGTGGGGGTGGTGGTTATTGTATTTTGAATATAAAACAGTCCGAAAGAGAGTAGAACATCTATAAATATTTAGTCAAAAAATAAGTAATGTCAACCGCCGTTAATTGTTATCCTTACTGTAAACTAAGAGATACAGGGTTAGAAATTGAAAACTATGAAGAACTAACTTATGATTCTCGAAACAATGTGTGCAAATTAGATGTTAAGTGGTTCAGTGTAATTTTAAATTGTAAGGAGAAAGGTACAAGAGACTAAGCGTGATATAAAGATGGGGTTTATCTATAAACTGTGCGTGTTTAATCTTGACGTCATGTTTTGAACGTTACCATGCGCCGTGGCAACAAAACATGTTGTTTTTAAAAAGGGGTAACAAAAATACGGTTTCATCAAATGGACTAAAACTTCGCATATCAATAACATAAGTGTTGGTGCACAGATTAATCTGTTAAGTTTGGCTATCATGAAAAATATATGATAGACAGCCACACTGTCTTCGTATTTTTTGATTGACCCTCGTATTACGTATGTATTAAACAAAATTTGAACAAAAAATAGCATTTTCGTAAACATGTAAAAACAAAGAATGTCTGAAAACCAAAACTTCAGATATGTTTCGAACTAACGTGTTTATGATGTAGTAGTTTTGTTTTATAGTAAATAAATAAATCAAACATTTCATAAGGACTGCGGTAATGCAAACATTTTCTCTAACTAAAAGACATTACATAGCTAATCAAAGTACTGAAGAACTGACGGGAGTTGATTTTGTCGATGTTTATTTATTTTAAAATCAATAATATATTTTTTGCATGACAAGTACACGTATTAGTAGTTTCTAATTTGAATTACGCATATTTTTATAATATGAATTTTTGAACTTTTTCGACTAGAATGTCGAAAAACCTCCATATGAATCATGTTAAATAATATTTAAAGATAAAATTAATTCAATCAAAGTATGTATCAGTGGTAGAAATATTTCTCGAAAATTGTATGGATCCAAGCAATATTAAACTATAGTCTCGTTCAACCAAACGCTCGGCTGACACCGTAAATCTCCGACAAGGGTTAACGGAGACAGCCGAGCGTAGAGTTGAACGAGACTTTATTGAACTCTGGCGTAGGAATACATACAACTACAAAACATATTTAAATGGTTCGTACCATTTAAAATCTGACTATTTTTAAGGTATTTGTAAATAAGTTTCCTTGAAAAACAATGCTTTAGCATACATTACATCGAATTCATCAATTATTTTCAAGAACTAAGTCTTGTCAGGAGCAATGATTTGTGCTGAGGTCCAAACACTGTTTCACTTTCGGTTTGTCCGTGTGACTGAATAGGAGAGTTGATTAAAAATCAACTCCCAAAAAAAGTAATGTCAACCGCCGTTAATTGTTATCCTTACTGTAAACTAAGAGATACAGGGTTAGAAATTGAAAACTATGAAGAACTAACTTATGATTCTCGAAACAATGTGTGCAAATTAGATGTTAAGTGGTTCAGTGTAATTTTAAATTGTAAGGAGAAAGGTACAAGAGACTAAGCGTGATATAAAGATGGGGTTTATCTATAAACTGTGCGTGTTTAATCTTGACGTCATGTTTTGAACGTTACCATGCGCCGTGGCAACAAAACATGTTGTTTTTAAAAAGGGGTAACAAAAATACGGTTTCATCAAATGGACTAAAACTTCGCATATCAATAACATAAGTGTTGGTGCACAGATTAATCTGTTAAGTTTGGCTATCATGAAAAATATATGATAGACAGCCACACTGTCTTCGTATTTTTTGATTGACCCTCGTATTACGTATGTATTAAACAAAATTTGAACAAAAAATAGCATTTTCGTAAACATGTAAAAACAAAGAATGTCTGAAAACCAAAACTTCAGATATGTTTCGAACTAACGTGTTTATGATGTAGTAGTTTTGTTTTATAGTAAATAAATAAATCAAACATTTCATAAGGACTGCGGTAATGCAAACATTTTCTCTAACTAAAAGACATTACATAGCTAATCAAAGTACTGAAGAACTGACGGGAGTTGATTTTGTCGATGTTTATTTATTTTAAAATCAATAATATATTTTTTGCATGACAAGTACACGTATTAGTAGTTTCTAATTTGAATTACGCATATTTTTATAATAAGAATTTTTGAACTTTTTCGACTAGAATGTCGAAAAACCTCCATATGAATCATGTTAAATAATATTTAAAGATAAAATTAATTCAATCAAAGTATGTATCAGTGGTAGAAATATTTCTCGAAAATTGTATGGATCCAAGCAATATTAAACTATAGTCTCGTTCAACCAAACGCTCGGCTGACACCGTAAATCTCCGACAAGGGTTAACGGAGACAGCCGAGCGTAGAGTTGAACGAGACTTTATTGAACTCTGGCGTAGGAATACATACAACTACAAAACATATTTAAATGGTTCGTACCATTTAAAATCTGACTATTTTTAAGGTATTTGTAAATAAGTTTCCTTGAAAAACAATGCTTTAGCATACATTACATCGAATTCATCAATTATTTTCAAGAACTAAGTCTTGTCAGGAGCAATGATTTGTGCTGAGGTCCAAACACTGTTTCACTTTCGGTTTGTCCGTGTGACTGAATAGGAGAGTTGATTAAAAATCAACTCCCAAAAATGATAAGTATCAATACTATTTACATACAATATTTTACATAAAAGTAATTTTAACAAATAAACTTTTGCACAAGCTTGATTTTTATGTATTTTGTTTTAAAAATATTCCGTGTAACAAGCACAGACAAAGTTTTTAAAAATGAATTCGATTAACAATCGATTACATATGGAAATTTCGCGTATTCGATTATTCATCGATAACGGCTTTTTTTTGTCCTGTAATTGATTGTAGTCAGTTTCTTTATAACAATTGATCGATAAATATTCAAATGTTTCAATTTGTTTTCCTTTCAAATTTGAATGATTCCTGTTTTGATCATATTGTATAAACTTTTCAAATAATATAGATTTCGTTTATGAATTATATCATCTGCAGCACATAACATATAGTGGATTTTTTCAAACAATATGCGCATCACAATATACTTATTAGAAGAGTAATCGAAAGTATTCGAAAAATTAATAATAATTTTACTGAAGTTTTAGTTTCATTCTGTTAGATAACATATTACTGTCGATCACGTGAAAATTATTAAAATTGATAACTATTACTCGATTACGGCTACCCCATGCCTGGCGTGTATAATTTGAAATAAATAGATAAATCGATTACGGAACAGTTCAGTCGGTATATCAAACTACAAAACAACATATTAAGATGTTAGAGCGTTTGTATTGATTGTTACAAAAACCTAAGTGTAAATGCAAAATATTAAAGAATACATGTAAATGTATATTTCAGACCTGTTTGCGCAATACATTTTTCTAATACAGTGTTTGAATTTGAATTCCATAAAACAATTATTTTACTAGAACTGTGTGTAGAGACTATCGAATTCAAAACCATATATATATATATATATATATATATATATATATATATATATATATATATATATATATATATATATATATATATATATATATATATATACAATTTATGTTTTAAGTTAGAAAAAAAACTAACCTTAAATCATAGTCGGACCTTAAATAGAATTTGACATTGTACAACAAAAATTGTGTTGTACTACATTTTGATTTTATAATGAAAATAAAACGCCATTGTGCCATATTAGACAACCATAACAAAAATAGATTAGGTGCCTACTGTTTCAAATGTAAAAAAAAGTTTTTAGAACCAGTCTTGCTTTATGAAAAAAGGTCATCTGAAGACACTCATTTTGACAAAAACTCCTATTTCTGAAAGATTAAAGCACATCTGCACAAGGCAAACTATTTTATATTCTAAGAAAAAGATTTTTATCATTTAAAGAAGGTTCAATGAAATTATTGTTTGTGTAAGCATACAAGTCACTTATAAATAACTGATTGTATATTACACAGGATGATTTGTCGTAAATGGTAAGCTATGTTTTTGTAGTTATGTTTGTAAAAATGAAATGCTACTTAGCTACACTTCCGACTTCATAATTTTTTTTTAACCTTTTTGCAATTAATCATGACACCTTCAACCATTGAAAACACAAGCTGGTTATTGAATTCAATCTCAAAGGATGTCTAACACTATTTTATTTTCTCTATTTAAAAAAAGCCATTTATAGTCACACATGAAAAATAAACCTTTGTGGTTTAAATTAATTTATGTACACCTTATCGCACACCAACACAGCACCACTAATAAAATCTTTTAAAATAATTGAATTTGAATATAATTTAGTTAATTGTATAGTTTTTAATATAAAAGCAGCTGTATGAAAAACCAAAAACAGTATATTTAAGATGTCTTAAAGCAAAAAAAATTATTAACAAAATAAACTACTTATATGTAAACACACTATATATATATATATATATATATATATATATATATATATATATATATATATATATATATATATATATATATATATATATATATATACCGGACTCCTGAAGATTATAATGAAACCGGTAGAGTTTTGAATCGGATTTCTGTTATTTTTTATTATTTAATACTTGTGTGGATTAACTTTACTCATTTTGGATTATATTTTTATAAATATATATATATATATATATCTATCTATCTATCTATCTATCTATCTATCTATCTATCTATCTATCTATCTATCTATCTATCTATCTATATATATATATAGAGGTCTTTTTCACATACCGTCCGCTGCGTCGGACGGGATTTTTCTTTCTCAGGCTTGAAATCTTTCATACAAAGATGTAGCTGCCAGGTTTCGATCCGGTGTTTATACATTTTTTAAGTTTTTATATATCATTTAGATTTTAGTTTAGTGCTAGTTTTGTAGATGTTTTTCTTCTTTCATATTTAGTTTTTATTTTGTTGTCCTGAAGAAGAGACGGGTCATTCCGACAATCTGACAATATTTTACTTTATTGTTCGTGTCGTTGGTTATTTTTAGTGCTTATATATATAAATATATATATAAACCACTTGTCATAGTTTACAAGAAGCTACAAGTGGTGTTCTGTTTCAAGTGATATCATTGGCATCAGCCCCAGCCTTTAATAACTTTTTTACCACTTCCAAATGACCTCTTTCATGTGCAGCCACTATTGGTGTTTTGTTTTTTCTGCTTGATTGACATCAGCGCCTGCTTTTATCAACAATTGAACCACATTTAAATGTCCTATTTCACATGCAGCGGTTAGTGGAGTTTTGGTTCCATCACTTTGATTGACATTAGCTCCCGCTTGTATTAACTTATGGACCACATACAGTTGTACTTTATTATATCCACCCATTGTTGGTATTTTGTTTCCCTTGCATTGATCGACATTAACACCCGCCTTGATCAACTCTTGAACCCAATTTAAATGTCCTATTTCACATGCAGCTGTTAGTGGAGTTTTGGTTCCATCGCTTTGATTGACATCAGCCCCAGCCTTTATCAATTCGTCGACCGCACCCCATATTATTAATCTACATGCAGTTGTCAGTGGTGTTTTATTTCCATCACATTGATTAACATCAGCCCCAGCCTTTATCAGCTCATCCACTATAGCACAACATTCGTTTTCACATGCAGCTGTCAGTGGTGTTTTTGTTCCATTGCTTTGATTGACATTAGCCCCTGCCTTTATCAACACTTTGACAACATTCCAATCCTGTCCTTTACATGCAGCTGCTAGTGGTATTTCTTTTCCATTGGCTTGATTGATATCAGCGCCCTTTTTTATCAACTCTCTGACAATATTTATATGTCCGCGATAGCAAGCAAGTGTCAGAGGTGTTCTACATCCATTGTTTAAATTGACATTAGCTCCCGCTTTTATTAACTCATTGCAGATGTCGAAATGACCCATAAAACTGGCAGTTGTGAGTGGTGTTTCTTTTCCATATATTTGATTGACTTCAGCAGTACATGAAATCAACTCTTTAACTACACTCAAATGTCCGAAAAAGCATGCACTTACTAGAGCTTTAGCATACATTTGATTGTCGTCAATATTCCCCTTGTTTAAATCGTTGACTACATCTACTTCTCCTGCATAACTGGCAACTTGCAGAGGTGAAATGTATTCATTTCCTAGATTGACATCTGCTCCTGCATAAATCAGTTCCTGAACTACATGTAAATGTTTGTTAAAGCATGCAACTATAAGCGGTGTTTTATCTCCATCTTTCATATTGATATCAGCTCCACCTTTAATCATCTCTTTTACTACTTCTATATGTCCACAATCACATGCAGCTATAAGTGGCATTTCGTTTGTATTATTACGACCGACATTAGACACCATTTCGATTAACCTTTTGATTATGTACAAATGGTTCCAATAACAAGAACAGTTAATTGCAGTTTCATCTATATTATTTGGATTGACCTCAGCTCCTGCTTTCACGAGCAATTTGATAATATCGAAACAGCCGCCATCAACTGCAGCAATCAAGGGTGTTTTATGTATGTTTACTTTATTTACATCAACCCCTGCCGATATCAACTCTTCAACTACGCTAAAATGTCCATTTTTACATGCAGCTAATAGTGGTGAATCAAAGGTTGAATTAAGGTTGATATCAGCACCTGCTTTAATCAACTTTTCAACAATACACAAATGACCTTCTCTGCAAGCAACTATAAGGGGAATGTTTAGATTGACATCAGCTCCTGTTTTTATCAGCTCTTCAACTACAATAGTATTTCCTTTTTGACATGCACCCTCCAATGGTGAATTTGTATATTTTTGTTTATTGACATTAGCACCCGATTTCAATAACTCTCTTACTACGCTATGCTGTTCACTTTTACAAGCAGCTGATAGTGGTGTTTCAATGCCATCACATCTATTAATATCAGCCCCAGCTTCCAAAAGTTTTAAGGCTATATCTAGATATCCATATTTGCAAGCAATGATCAAAGGATTTTTTTCAAAATAACACGCAGTTGAGGGCCAGACTGTGTTGTTGAGAGCGTCTGAATTAATGTGTTTAAGTAATATTTGCACGGTATTTAGATCGCCTGAATAACAACCAAGACAAAGCAGGCGGCATTGTTCCATAATCACTGGTTCGTTATAAGTGTCAACAATGTTGTCACTATCTGAGTCATTATCTACGACATTATCTTCATCAGCATTTGCGCCACTACCCGTGTAGCTATCTTTGTCAATATCCGTGTCATTATTAGTGCAATGTTCTGTGGCACTATCAGTTTCAATGTAATTGGTATGGCATTCTCCAACATCGTCTGTATATCTATATAATTTCGAAATCATATCATTAATAAGCGAATTACTTCGCATAGTACCAGTGTCGCTCTGGTTTATAGTTGTATTTGTTTGATGACGTTTATTGTAGCAATTCAGGAAAAGGTCATGATTGTTTTTCTTTTCTTGTATCATTTGACTTAAGATATACTGAAGAATTTGATAATGTCCAAAGAAAATAACCCATTTTATTCCTCTGGCACTGCTAATATCAGAATGCAAGTTTCTATATTGAGGTTCAATAAATCTTTCATCTATTAAAAATTGATTGGCATTTGCTCTCAAATTCAAACCCATAAATCTCTTGTCAAAGTCACGAAATTTTCTAAATTGATATTTCCATCTCTGTATTTTGGAGGCATTTTTGAACTCCGACATGAGCAAATTATATAAATCATTATACGACCTTTTACTCAATGTTTCAATGAAGGTTTGAAGCACGGATGGGTTTTTTAAAGCATCATTCCCAAAAACGTTATAAAATTCCCCATGCTGTAGGTCTTTGTAGAAACGTTCAGCTAGCGTTGAATGCTGCGACTCAAGTAGGTATATACTTAAGTCGATGAAAGGCTCACTTTCATGAATGATTTCGTTGAGTTCCTTTTTTTCACATGGTGGACCTTCTTTGCATTCAATTCCTCTTTTTCTTTTTTTGCTGTTATCTCTATCAACTTTGATATAATTTGCAACGTAATTACTACTCCCGTACAACACAATCAGTTCTTGAAACCGACGACCAAAATGATATGCAATAATTTCAAACATGGAGTCGTGAATAAAAGAAAACTCACTGTCACTCTTTTTTGTGTAAGTCCCCAACATTTCAGACAAGGCGACAATCAACTGAAAGCTATCTATGGGTAAATGTCCTGTGCATTGTTTCAGGATCTTGCGTTTCATCTCAATAAACGAATTATCTGTCTTCTGGGTTTCATTATTTTCATTGTCCAATATTTTTTCTGACAGTTTGTTTTCATTAGCCATCAATAAAACTAACGCTGCATACTGGCATTTGTTATGTTTCTGAAGTGAATTCATTTCCTTTATGATACAAGGTACTGGTGATATAAAAAAAGTTGGTCCATAATCTTTCAACTCTTTTTTGCTTGAATACAGTTTGCATAGTAATGGAAACATTTTTGACGATGAAGCCAAATTCTCTGAGTTCAGTATATTTATGTCTAGGTTATACTTCTTAAGTAAATTTTGTTTGTCATCATTACTTAATGCATTTTCTTGACTTTCTAAATTGACCACACTCTCGCTTTTTAGCAAAATACATTCCGATATCATTTCATGATTAAAAACTGCTTTGCGACACGTCATTAGAGTTTTGGTTTTTGGGTTAATTGGATTTGAAAGTCTTTCCCTGAATTTCTCTGTCATATGAAGTTCATGTTCGTTTAATCCAAAAACACCTACCACGTTATCGATAACAAACACCTGTGGAATGTTTTGGTCACAATAATCCTCAATTTTATTTATTTCCTTTATTGGTAGAATTTCATACCCTTCCTTCTGCAGTATTAGAGCAATATGACGGACTGTTGTCGTTTTTCCTGAGCCTGGGACACCAACAAATGTTACGAATGGTTGTTGTTTGACTTTATTAAGCATGGCTGGGAAGTTGTGAGTTTCTAGAAAAACACTGTCTTCTTCTTTCCATTCTGATATATCTCTTTCGTACAAAGCTGAAAGAAAAAATACAATATAAATATAAATATATATATATATATATATATATATATATATATATATATATATATATATATATATATATATATATATATATATATATATATATATATATATATATATATATATATATATAACCATTTTATATTGTATAAAACAAATAAAACTTAAATGAATAAAAACACATAGTCCAACTTAAACATAAGCGCTTTCATTTTCTTCTTTAGATGTTTTACAACTTACCAATGTAACGACGTTATTATGACGTCATAACGTTAGCAAAGCC
This sequence comes from Magallana angulata, assembly GCF_025612915.1. NCBI lineage: Eukaryota > Metazoa > Mollusca > Bivalvia > Ostreida > Ostreidae > Magallana > Magallana angulata. The sequence continues at coordinate 25,508,121 of NC_069112.1, forward strand.
CCTGGTGTTGACGTCATAATTTTGGCGTATTTTTAAGCATTACAAATATCAATTAAATAAAAACAAATGTAATTTAACACAAACATTAAAATGGTGCACAGATGTTATAACAAACTATTCAATTTATGTTCTTATAAAATGTTTTTTGTCCTTGTCTTTCAGAAGTATTAGACAAATTTTATAAAAGGGGAAAACAGTAAAAGATTTCTTTCCACATACGTCCAGATGTTTAATGAGTTTTTATTTTACAATATTCCAGAGAATTAGTATGCCGTTTATGCATCCGGATTCATAATGACTGCATTTACAAACCTGTTTAATTTAAGGAATTTTGAATCGTGTACGTAACTGAATTGAGATGAATATAATCATATAAAATGCTATGTAATTGCTTTCCAACAATGATTTTAATAAAAAAGTTATTTCCCAATTAGAGCATATTTGCATCACACACTACAATGGAAAATGTAGTGTTTAAGTTCCATAGCGGATGCAAAAGCAGCAATTTTACGATGTCCCAGCATCAAGTTGTGCGCTATATTATGCGTTCGAATTGTGTAGAGATTGACTTTACCTGTGTATATTTCATTTACTAAATGTTTATTTTTTAAATCAACATGTAATATTTGTCTGAAAAAAATATTAATCGCGGTATTTAAACAAGGCCAGACTCTAGTTATTAAAAAAAGCACAGAAGCAGAAAAAAAGAGAAACATCAAATGAAAAAACTGCGTTTACAATGCCGCTACTTTGACGTCTTTTTTAGCATTGTGACGTCAAAGATAAGGGCCCTTTTTTGTCCCCCGCCGCAACGCGGAGCGGGGACATAGAAATGCCGGGCGTCCGTCCGTGGGTCCGTGTGTCTGTGGGTCCGTGCGTCCGTGTGTCCGTCCGTCACACTTTTTTGTAAGCGCTCTCATGCCTACAAATTTTGACGGATTTTCATTAAATTTATACCAAATGTTTATACCACTATTACCTTGGTCAAGTTCGAAAATCAGCATTAGTGGGTACTTTTTGTTGGAGTTATGGGACTTTGACCGCAATAATGACTACGTTTTATCCAAAAATTGACCTTGTAAGCGCTCTCATGCCTACAAATTTTGACGGATTTTCATTAAATTTATACCAAATGTTTATACCACTATTACCTTGGTCAAGTTCGAAAATCAGCATCAGTCGATACTTTTTGTTGGCGTTATGGGACTTTGACTACAATCATGACTCGGTTTTATCCAAAAATTGACCTTGTAAGCGCTCTCATGCTTACAAATTTTGACGGATTTTCATTAAATTTATACCAAATGTTTATACCACTATTACCTTGGTCAATTTCGAAAATCAGCATTGGTCTATACTTTTTGTTGGAGTTATGGGACTTTGACCACAATAATAACTACGTTTTATCCAAAAATTGACCTTGTAAGCGCTGTCATGCTTACAAATTTTGACAGATTTTTATTAAATTTATACCAAATGTTTATACCACTAATACTTTGGTCAAGTTCGAAAATCAGCATTGGTCTATACTTTTTGTTGGAGTTATGGGACTTTGACCACAATAATGACTCCGATTTTTTTCCAAAAATTGACCTTGTAAGCGCGCTCATGCCTACAAATTTTGACGGATTTCATTAAATTTATACCAAATGTTTATACCACTAATACCTTGGTCAAGTTCCTAAATCAGCCTTGGTCGATAGACTCGATACTAGTATACTGCTTGACCGGCGGGGGACCCTGGAATTCTATTCTTGTTCATAACGGCAGTCAATTGATATGTGTAATGCTTAAAAAAATACGCCAAAACTGTGAGTCAACACCAAAGAATTTCCTAACGTTATTATGATGTCACAATAACGTCGTTACCTTGGTTAGTTGTAAAACCTCTAAACATGAAAATGAAAGCGCTTATTTTACTCGGACTATGTGTTTTTATTCATTTAAGTTTTATTTGTTTTATACGATATAAAATGGTTTGGGACAGTTTACGCTTTATTAACCGAGAAGCCGTTTATAAAAAAGCGTAAACTGTTTGTATAAAACTAATAAATATTTAATTCATTGCTCATAATTTAATTTTTTTAGTCTTCATTGTAGATAAAAACGGTCATTGTACAAAATTCAAACGTAACGACAGGCGTATTGATACGTTTTTGACGTTAGTCTTACTATGACGTAGGTAACATTCTTTATAAGATATAAAATAATTTTTCAGCCAATCAGAAAGCGCGTTACAACCAAAATTAAATTATATAGATATACTAGAGCCGAGCTCGTTGCAAAGCAACGAATAGATCTTCCGTTGCAGCTTCCTGTCGGAAAAGGATTGTCAATCGGTCTGATTAAAAGCACCCTTCTATTTTTTCCAGGGTCTGACAGGTATTGATATGGGGTCATATTCACACGACCTAAACCTCTGACCAATCAGGGCTTTAGAAAATTTATTGGAACTTTTTAAATGGAGACAGGCAAATTATAATTCATGCCTGCTTTCTATGTAACCCCCAAACTGAGTATTGAAGAGTTGCACCTCTCATTAACAGATAAAGGCATGTATTTGGTAACTGAGAGTATATTTAGGTTGTGTGTAAATAAGGAGGTCATGTGAAGATGACCTGTTATCGATACCTATCAGACCCTGATGAGTGTAAGCAGAAGGGTGACTCGATTGTCAACATGACCTGAGGGTGCGCTGTACTAGAGGTGCTCAGCGGGAGGGACAACTCTTTGTATAATGTTTGACCATGTAAGCACTCAGCATCGTTTTTGCTTCAGGGAACAAATTTATCCGAAATGTATTAAGTTAAGCAAGGAAATAAAAGAAAGAATTACTAAAATCTTCAAAACCTAATTCGTGGTAGTGGTGGGGGAGGGGGGGGGGGTTGTGAAGCAGCTATAACTTATTTTGTTTACTATAATTTGTTTTCAATTTGCCATAAAAATTTATGTTGCCTTCTACTAAAATGTGTGTTGGGGAAGGGGGGAACAATGCCCCAAAATTCAATTTCCTTTATATTAATTTAAGGGAAAGTTTGGTTGCAAGAAAGGGGGAGAGTGCTCTCTGTAGACCGACTGGCGGTTCTGCGAGCAACCTACTAAGAAAAAAAAATAATAGAGAAAAAGTATTTCTCTATTATAAAAAAAATGGATGCTTCTTTTTCTTATAGTGACACTGAACTTGCAAAAATGATAAAAGTTCAAGTCAGGATATATTAAAGTGCATGTCACAAGCAATCTTTGTGTCAAATTTTAGCTTCTAATCATTTCCATGTATGCAATATATGACAGACAGGAAAAAGCATATTTTTTTTCAAATGACCTTGAACTTGCACAACTGACCCTGGGTCATATTCATGGCACACCCTCAGGTCAAAAGCAATTTTTGGTTTAGTTAATATTTTGTACGCAGCACAGTTAAGGCTTGAATTTGGAGGCGGGGCTTATTTTGATCAACTTTGAACTCATGAATATTCATTAGATATGTAATTTAACGTAAATAACATCTATTAATGGTAGTTGATTAGTTTTTGGATTTAATTTCTTGTTGAGAAAGAGTTAAATCAAATATTAAACTCCTCATTGTGCAATTACGATCATTATTTACTTATTTTCAATGAAAACATTAATTGTCGTTTGGTTCCGATCCGCTCCCTTCCGACGCTTGTATCTATCTGTGACGCGTCGGCTTTTTTTAGCTGGCATGTGCGCCGAGATGTTGTGGATTGATACTATGCGTGTGGATGTCGAACTATGCAGGAGATATGGTAAGTATTGGACAAATCATTCCATAAACTAACGCAAACAGTATGATAAAGAATGTAAACGCAGTACTTATTGTGTGCTGAAACAACAATGTGATGTACAGATCGAGATGTGTTTTCCTACGACCACATGTTGTAAATAATTATGAAGTTTTATTACTTTTCAAAGCACAAGCATGTCATTTTGTTACACAAATGATTATGTATATCAATACTTTAATTGCATATAACTTATTATTTTAAAGAATATTTAAAGAGTATTTAAATCCAACTTGTTGAAAACGTCTTCGACAAATAAATGTCGATGGCGATTTATCAGTTTTTCCCCATCAGACATCAGATTTTACCTGAATGCACAACTCTCCAGTTCCACATTGATTATTTACATGTATCAGCGACGCCTTACATGTATCAATGTAGATAATAAGTAGTGCCACTGTTTTAGACTGTGTTGGTATCTTCACATGGTATATAATCAATATTTTGTTTTTTGCATGTGTACAAATTAATTAAAAGAAATCATTATTACCCTGACAAATTGCCTTAAAGTATCACTTCTGACTGATGATCCATGTGGCTTCAAATAAAAATGTCACTGATCACCTTGTTTACTTAGAAATTAAATAGTCTTAATATTTATTTAGAATTAATTTCAATATAACAGTGTGTCATAATTATATTACCAGTATATGTAAAATTATGGTCTAGAATAAAAAAGATGATACAAGAATTCAAGATAGGTTAATTGTTGTGAGAATTATTATCTCTGAGTCTCTAATATTGTATTGTTTTGCTGACCAGTCTTAACTATCAACATGATCATGCAGGTTGTTTAACATGTTTAATTTATCAGAACATTTTTAAATGAAAGGTGCGGGGTACCCGTGTCATCTTAACTATCAACATGATCAGGTTTTTTAACATGTTTAAATTATCAGAACATTTTTTAAATGAAATTATTTGTCAGGCGCATTGACTGTTCTTGCAGACAATTAAAACATTTTTCAAAGCAATACAGTTATCCTTTTTTGGTAGCATTACATTGTTAATAGCTACAACTAGATTGTCATCACTTTCATTCAACTCGCATCATGCAATTACTGTACACCTTGCTTTCAATGACAGGGGTCAGTCAAAACATTTCGTTGAGACTTATCTGGAGTTAAGGCGGCTATGTTGATTCAAAGCTTTTATGTAGTGCACTGTATGATTTTGACTTTATTTGTTTTAATTGACCGGAATACATAATCTAGAAAGAAAAAGTTGAAGTTTCAAAATACGAGGTGCTATTTTTTTGTCTTTCACACCTTTATTAGCTGATCGCCAGCCTCAAATACTTCATATTGATCAACTATTACTTGTATCGCTGCATAAAATTTGAGTTCAAGTCTAAATAACTGGTAATTTGATGATTTCATTTACGCTGTAGCTGATACATGTATTTCATTTGTAGACTCCTATACTACTTGTGTTGTGTAGAAGAGGTGAAAGATGCGGGGTACCCGTGTCATGTAGCCACGGTTCAAAATCCGTATATGTAGACATACATTGTATGTACATCGCTACACGTTTACGTCCTCACCTACAACCATACAAATAAGGGTGCAACATCCATGTATACATGCATATTATTATAGTTCTGGAAACTATTTATCTTGTTTTTTAATAGATTGGGTATTCATATATTGTTGACCTGAAATTAGTATTGCACTGGCTGTAGCTAATCTTGTTAGTTTATCACATGTAAGTTGCATTACAACCTCATACTTCACAACTTCAATAAAATGGTTTTTTTTATCAATTTTCATATAATTAGCAATAAATAATTAAAATTCCCCAAGAACACATATCTATCTCATTTAAGTGTAACTTTGAGAAGCGCATATATTTTTGGGAGACAGATCTGTCGCTATATTATAGTTTGTAAGTCAAGTGAACTATCATGGAAGAAATCTGTCGACACTTGCAGTATATTGATGATTTCTATGGCGACAGACTGCATTGCATAATGTAGTCGTATTTCATAACTTCTAAATCCCAGAAACAAATTTCATTTGATTTAAAACTTTCAATTATAATATATATTACTCTGTTCATAACTATAGAAGTTAAGCGTGTTCAACAGGTTAATTTATTAGCCACATTCTCAGCTTACGATCTCTCACCTTTAATGTGAAGATGATTGGCTTAATAGCCTCCTTGTTTTACAATTGACCACTGTAGTGAAAGCACCCTTCGATACCCATTAACCTTCGATAACCTTCGAAACATTGTTACATAATTACATAACAATTGATGATCTGCAGCCATAATAACCTGGGGATATATATGTTATCAGCTGTGTGCGCTGAAGCGACACAAGGTTTTCGGCCGCACGTGGCGATTGAATTAACGCAGACTGACCGAATGTTACACATTAGGAGAAGTCGCCAAAAAATGATTTTCGACAAATCTGGATATCTTTTCGCCAATCTAAAGAAATCCAGCGCGAGCATTTGGCAGCGGAGCGGGGGGAGGGGGCAACACAGGAGTGAGTTCGTTTTAACAGTTTTACAATAAAACGAACGACCATGTAGAAACACTACAGAAATGATTAATATATGACTGATAGAATCTAAATAAAACTTGTTTAAAAACTGATGTGAATATTCTTTAAAATAATCACCGACTGCATCAATTTGGGACATTCTTTTATCGTGCCAGCACCTACCGCAAAGATATAATATGGAGCTTTTATTATAATTTGCTTTGATTTTTAAACTACCTTGTACGCAATCGTGTTAATCAATACTAAATCTTCTCGGCCATGTGCGCGGGATAATAATCATTTTTGTTGTTGATTTAAACCATATTTGTACAGTTTTTAACACGTTTTAGACCTACAAACCAACCATTAATTCATGTCTGATGATGTTTCCGAATTGAAGTAATATCGCTTTTATTAATTTTCAGAACGACTTCTTAATTTACACTCCAATGTTGAATTAAATAAATACAAAATGAACACACTTTTATTTCATATATAAACTCAAACACGTTCATATACGGTGTAAGTGTTTGAGTATTAGATAACTGTTTACAAAGTTTAGAATTTATTCTGGAACACAATTATATGAATTTTGATGGTATAACATAAAGAACTAGATGCTGTCATTAGACAGTAGTACCCGCGTTAAGTGTTTGCCCATAAATAACACTGTTTTGTACCAGTTTAATTAAAAATGAAGGCACATGCAAGCTCCGGTAATACATTTAAAAATTATAATTTTCATAACTGCATGAAGGATGAGATCCCTCCCCATATGATAAAACACATGAGCAGCACTTTATGTGCAATTTGGGGTTGAACTGTTTGCAGTGAATTTTCAGTTAATCAATAATCTTAACAGTTCATGTCATAGAAAGTATATATATATATATATATATATATATATATATATATATATATATATATATATATATATATATATATATATATATATATATATATAAAGCACTGAATAAAATCGACAACACTAGGCATCTTTAAAGTGTCGGATCTAATAATCTAATATATAGATACTAAGCCAGTAAACTGAATATAAAAAGCACTAAAAATGGCTAACGACAGGAACAATAGAAATTGAACAATAGAAATCTTCTATTGTTCGTGTTGTTAGTCATTTTTAGTGCTTTATATATATATATATATATATATATATATATATATATATATATATATATATATATATATATATATATATATATATATATATATATATATATATAATGGTCTATATAATTATTACATACAAAATTAAATTATGCCCCCTCCCCGTGGCGGTTGCCGGTTTTAGATTTGCTTCTGTGTGCCTACATGTACATCATCGTGTGCACAGATTTAGAGAAGGGGTGGAAGCGAGGGGTCCAGACCCCCCTCCCCATGAAAATTCATTTATATCAATTGTAAAATTACCAAAAATACACCTTGGACATGTAAACACTTTAACCCATTGCACTTTAATGTTAGGTAACATTATAATGGGGGTAAATATTTAATTAATACTAGTATTTAATATACTTTATTGTTTATCTCAATAGGAAGTATACATCACAATATGCAGGTGTCCTGCACCACCTTAAATTAAAGCTAGCTGTTATTTACCTAACAAAATAGTGCAAGTGGACATAAAAATACATGCATGTTACAAATAACTGATCTTTGTCTGAAGTTACGTACACAACACAGGTTGATCTGCAGGTCTCATTAGCCGGTACTAGTTTTACCCAGCTCTTTGATAAGATCGCCCGGTTCACGTGTTTATACATACATGTCTGTGTTTTCCATATGCAGAGAAGGATTAGTTAAGATCAGCTAAAGGAATTCATTATTGTGTTTTAATTGGATTATCATTATGATGTTGACCAATATAGGTAAGCATAATACATATATAGTAGCAGTAGCACAATATGAGATGCTAGCATGCATAAGTTCTACTTTCACTTTCTAAATATGATCTCCCTTTGACAGCTAGCATACTGTATCATCATCTTTTAATATTTAAATAAGCTTATCACCGTTACCTATCCTATTGCATTTGTAAAGTTTCTGTCATTTTAGTTGCAAAAGTTATTTTTTTCAATTGTCAGACTTGCACTATGCACTATTGAGTTGACCCCATATTGACCCTGTATAAACAATTTCTTATTAAATTTGTGTATAAAATGTAAGTAAGTGTAGACACTTATCATTTTCATATGAGTTATAATAGGAAGGAAGGAGTATTTCTTTCTTAATGTATTATAATGCATAAAATATGATGTAGGTCATGACCTTATGGGACTGTTCTGACTCCACGAAACAGGAAAATACGAAATATCTTCTAATGTCATTATGATGCATCAAATGGTGTAAAGTACACTTATGACCCCCAGGTGTTGTCCCCCCCCCCCCCCCTTTATGAAATAGGAAATGATGATACACTGTATATTTTGTTAACTTCTGAGATCCTCATCCCTAAACCATGTATAATTTATTCTTGCTCTTTGTGTCATTGCGCATAAAATTGTATATAGATTATGCCCCCTTGGAGACACCCTGACATTCTAGAACTAGAAATGATAAAGTATTTTATCTTATTCATATGTAACAGTCGTGTTTGATCCATGTGGATATTTCCTAGCCTAATGATGTCACTGCTTTGTTTAGGAGACTTTACAATTGCCCCAAATAGGCGAATACACATGCATGTAACTTTTGTTTATAAATCTTAAATATTGAATTAAGCAATTTCCAAAATGTTAATGTGCATCAGGAGAGAAAAAGCAATCACGAAATGATTTAAAATTTGCTATTGTACACATGTAAGAATGTATTAAGAAGACTGAATCTTTAGAACCAGGTTAGATTGGGGGAGGGGGGTGAATGTGGAGTATAAACATTTATATTTTGAATCAGTTATTGTTATTAATTTTAACTTGTCAATGAATACTGGTTATATTGATCCCAAGGTAGAAATATGACCTCTGATCATATCTCAATAGATCATTTGTCAAATATGCAAGGTGTAATGTAATTTTTTTTAAGAATAACATTTTTTACCAGTTTATAAAAGTTTTTAGACACCCAAATTATATTTTGATTTTAATAGATCATTCGACAACTAGAGGGGGGGGGGGGAGGAACAGTTTATATTCGAGTTTTTTTGGGGATGGGGGTTCGAAGTCATATATTTGACAATTTTTCAAGGTGTAATTCAAAATAAGACTAAGCCATACTACAGTCATGAACATGAATAGTATAGAACAAAACACAAACTAATACATGTATATATACATAGGAAGTATTACAAAACATAGATGATTGATCTATATCTGGGTTCTTAAATTGAATCATATATGATGTACATATTATCGTTATTATATTATTGTTTCTTTGTTCAAGGCATTTCAGATGGTATGTAGGTCATGATCCCAAGTGCTCTTCCTGAAATTATCAAATATCATAAAACCCATTAAGATCCCCACCTTAATCCAAAGATATTATTCCTCCTTAGGTCATGGCGCATCAGATCATTATGGCATGTAAGTCATGACCCTAAGGGGTCATCCTGACCCCCTTAGAATCAGAAATTGTCAATTATCATTAAATTATTGATGTCTGATGATCGTATCTCTATTTAATCTTAATTATTAAGTCTCCCGAATGAAATTTGGAGACTTATTGTTTTTGAACGGTTCTTAATACATGTATTATTATTCTTCGTCTTCTTCTTAATTTTTTTTTTCTTTCCCGCTCTGAACTTGTTTTTCAGAGATGGCTGAACAGAATTGTACAAAACTCTAGGATATGATAGGCCTGCATATCTAGTTGTGCTCCCTGGTTTGATTTTCCTCATTTTGGGTAAGACAATCACTTTTCAGGGGGGGGGGTGTCTCAAAAAAAAGGGTGTGGGGTCTAACATTGAACCTAATATAGGAAGAATCGTAGACTCTATTGTAAATGGTAACTTGAAAACGGACTAAGATAATAATATAGGGTTTTCATAATCATATATTGAATGTTACTGGCAATATATAGGGTTTATAAGATCTGACCCCTGGGGTCATCCTCACCCCCCAGGAATTTGAAATTGCCATATATCTCAGAAACTGTTATAATCATGACCCCTAAACCATATATATTCATGTTTCTGAAGTCAAGGGGCATCAAATGTTATGTAGGTCATGGGCCCTGTGGGTGGTCCGTTAATATCTTCAAAACAGTTGAGATCCCCACCCTTAAACCATATATATTCTTGTTCCTTGTGTCAAGGGGCATCAAACGGTATGTAGGTCATGGGCCCCGGGGATGGTCATGACCCCCCTCGAACAGGAAGTGCAAGAATATCTCGAAAACGGTTGAGATCCCAACCCCTTAACCATATATATTCTTGATCCTTAAAGGGCATCAAAAGGTATGTACAATGTAGGTAATGGGCCTCAGGGTTAAATTTAATTTTTCAAAACCGTAATGCACATCTATGGAACAGTTCCTTTCATATCCCAAGATATGATGTGTCTATCCATTAAATCATAAAAGGAGTTCTAGGATCTATGTTTTTTTTAAGTGATAAACGTCAATATTCTGCTACATTTTGACTCCCTGGATGAAATTTAAATTTTGAAAACCTTACTGAACATCTATAGAACAGTCCCTATCATATCCAAAGATACATGTATGATGTGTCTATCCATTAAATCATAAGAGGAGCTCTTTGATCTATGTTTTTTTTTGTGATAAACGTCAATTTTCTGCTACTATTTGACTGCCTGGATGAAATTTAAATTTTTAAAACCTTATTGCACATCTATAGGACAGCCCCAATTATATCCCAAGAGTTGACGTAGCTACTCCAAAAGTTGTAAGAGGAGTTCTGGGAACCATACTTTTTTTGCAAAAGAAAGTCATTTATTGTTGCCCACTGATCCCATTAATAAAAAATCATTTTGCTAATGCCAAAAAAAAAAATGACGTTTTTGAAACCAGTTTTTCTTTAAAAAAAAACAAAACAAAAAAACACGTCATTTTTCAGCCATTAAATAACCCCCAGGACAAAATTGAAAATTCCGGAACCTTATTGCGCATCTATAGGATACCCTAAAACATATTCGAAGAGATGATTTGTCTACTGTTGAAAATGTAGGAGAATTCGAGGAAGAAGGTTTTTTGTGAAAAAACGTCATTTTTTACTAATTATTTGACCCCCAGGACCTACAGAGAAGTTTTTAAACCTTTTTACAAAACAACATGATACCCTAAATCACACTCCAAGAGTTCAGTTTGCTGGTTTATAAGATGTAAGAGCAGTTTGAGAAAGTAAAACGTGACAGACGGACGGACGGACGGAACAGAGTAACAACAATATACCCGAACTTTCTTTAGAAAGTGCGGGTATAATTACAGTTTTACAATATTTTAAACAGTTTAAACAACCATTTAAAATTTTCAATGAAGAAAAACTCCCATTTCTTGATGTTACGAGCATAAAAAGGGGACATAATTATTACTGATATATATATATATTATAAACCTACGGACACCAAACTATACCTTGTTTATGATTCGTGCCATCCAAAACCAACATTATAATTTAGCCAGACGCCTCTGTACTATAATATCGGACAAACAACTTCTAAATTCCAGACTAAGTGAACTACGCGACCTACTATAACAAAGAAACTAGTTGAACATGGTATCAAAAAAGCCACATTCCATGATAGAATGAGCTATTACAGATAAAGGATAAAGCAGAAAATGTGTTATTCCATACGTCGCAACAGACAACCTGCAAAATTTTTCCAAATTATAATCAACGTACCGAAGAACTGACGGGAGTTGATTTTATCGATGGTTATTTATTGCATGACAAGTACAGGTAGTTTCTAATCTGTATTTGAATTACGCACATTTTTATAATATGAATTTTCGGACTTTTTCGACACAAAAATGGTGATAAAACCCCATATGAATCATGTTAAGTAATATTTAAAGATAGAATAAATTCAATCAAATAATGTTTCAGTGATAGAAATATTTCTGGAAAATTTATGGATCCAAGCAATATTGAACTCTCGTCTCGTTCAACCAAACGCTCGGCTGTCGCCGTTAATCTCCGACAAGCTAGAGAGACTCTCTGCGTGTCGGAGATTTATGGAGACAGCCGAGCGTCCAGTTGAACGAGACTATATTGAACTCTGGCGTAAGAATACACACAACTACAAAAAATATCTAAATTGTTCGTACCATTTAAAATCTTACTATTTTAAAGGTATTTATGAATTTGTTTCCTTGAAGAACAATGCTTCAGCATACATTATTTCGGATTTATCAATTATTCTCAAGAACTAATTCTTGTCAGCGGCGATGATTTGTGCTTTGGTCCAAACACTTTTTTCACTTTCGGTTTGTCAGAGTAACTGCAAAGGAGAGTTGATTAAAATCAACTCCAAAAAAGCAACCTTCCACAAACAGATTTCATTGAAAGGTTAATTATATTTTGAATTTCTTAGCAATGCTTTCCGATCAAATTTACTTTCGGTCACGATTTCATCACTGTGTAAATCTACCTAATACAATCTAATTTGTAAAAAAAAAAATGTCACCTGTTTTTGTTTCATTTGCTTTTGGTCTACGTTTCGTTGCTTAAATATTTGAATATGCACGAAATAATATGTAACTAAGACTCCATATGTGTCCTTAACATCCCCGCATTGTGGTTTTAATTTTTTTTTTGAAAATGTTTTTGTCTTGGAGAGACCTGGACATGATTTTAGATGATTCCTTTTTTATGCATGAAATAGATAAAATTTGCATTGCTAATGATTGACCAAGGTTTAAGTGTCAGATGTCAATTTGCAAGCGATGAACAAATGAAAATCAAAGTACTGAAGTACTGAAAGCCGGGCTCTCTTGGTGTGTCTTTATGCATATTGTGTGGTAAAGACTAAAAATTAATCTCTTTCTCTCTCTCTCTCTCTCTCTCTCTCACTCTCTCTCTCATAATTATGCTTTTAATGTCGGCAAAGCGTCAAAGAGCGACCAAATTTTGTAAGCATCTACAAACAAAAATATATCTGTCTAGCAGAAAAATGTTTAACAGTTACTGCCTTGAATTTTGCAACAAGCGTTATATATTCAATCCCCATTTCTTCAACGCGCAGCAAAGTAGTTCATAAAAATGCATGCGCATTGTATGTAGCAAAAATGCATAGTCTTGTTTTTAAAACAAGTTATTAATAAGAAAACTAAAAAAGGTAGACAATTCTCTCGAAATTAGAATAAAAGAAACAAAATGCCAACACTTTTGACAAAACGTGGCTCTTTGTGTAACTATTTGGTATAGCGGAAGCTTTTACTTTGACGCTGTTAGGTTTTTTGTTTACTTGTGCTATTTATAGTAACATTGGCGATTTGCCTGCCTACAGCCAGGACTCTGCTTTCAGCAGAGCCCGGCTAAAAATTCTCTGTTAAGTAAACAAAATCTGTGCATATGGCATTTTTTACAAAACAGAGAAATAACGTCACAAACATATGACGTTACGTCATAACGTCGTCTGAAAAGCGTAAATTTTATAACGCGTCATTTTCATCGCGTTTAGTTTTTATACCTTTTTTAAAATCTAATTTTCACATCATTATAAATCATCTCTTACCATACTTCATTTGAACACAAATGTGATTAACTACATGCATTTCTGTGTTTCCCAATCTGAGCTTAATGCTCCAACTTGGCTATGATTTGGAGAAGAATTATAGACATATTTTATCAATTTTAGGTGCTTCACCTTTTTTTTTTTTACAGCGCATTGATATTAACATATTTACACCAATGACATCTTATTTAAAAAAATCTTATTTCAAATATTCAGACCATGCATATACTGTTGATTCCTTATTTTACGCAGGTTCTTAATTAATTCCGCAATTCAGCAGTTTTCCATCAAATCGCTAGAACATAAAATCGCGAATGCCGATTTTTTATCATAGTACACGTTTAATGTAGGTTAATACAAAAGCGAGATTGTAAAATTCGCGAGATGCACTTCTCGCGATTTGACACAGATATTAATTCATCGTGTTTAAATAGGAATCTACGCTTAAAGTGCGTGGAATAAGAAAGCAAAAAAAAAAAATAAACCTAACAAATACATGTACTTGTATCGTCTTTATTCAGCAAGTACCGTTGCCGGTATTGTTTTAACGATGTACGACTTTTTAATGTATGCTGCATGTACAATAAACATATCTTCCTGATAGATTACACAAAAGCAGTAAGTAGAAAAATGTCTGGTTAAACCAGCTAGCTGAAAATATCACAGTAAAAAATACTATTTAGAAATAAGAGAGATTAAAGTCTGCAGTTCTGCACCCATCTCACCGATCCGGTAAACACTTGTATTGTTTAATTTGTCCTAAGTTTAGATAACATGTGTTTGTGTTTCCTTGCACATCCTAATGTTAGGAACGCTGCATTTACATGTAAAAAATGAATCTGATATGCCCATAAAAAACTCAATTCATTGTTTTAATTCTTAATGAGACCAGGTCTAATTATCTCTACCCTATATATTTTTTAATGAAATTTCCTGCATGAAGTTTCACTGGTATATCAATTATCTTTAACAAAAAAATAGCGACCCCTATTTCCTTCAATGTTCCTTGATCAGTAGTCTTCAATGTTATCAATTTTCTTTAGAAGTCCCTATGGGAATTTGTTGAAAAGGCGCTAAATCTTATTTTCCCCTCATATTATTTGTATCTTTGCCCACGATTTTTTTCGACCGATTGATTTAATATCTAGAAGTATATCGTGAGGATTTCAGCTCTGTACGTTTCTATAGAGCTACAAGTATGATTAACTCCTGGTTTTTTAATGAATTGGAGGGGCAAAAATGGGTGTGTGTAATAAGCGCGAATCAAACAATGAAATGCTTTCTCTGGTAAGTAATGCACGATGTGAAGATGGCAACATTGCAATAAATAAATAAATAAATAAATAAAAATTAACATAACACGCCCTAGCGGGTTATGTAATTTTATTCTGTGATGATCGCTACCGTCATAACCCACATGAATCATTAATGAAAGTATTTTATTGTTTATATTTACATCCTTCTTTTTACAGATTAATGAATTGGTCGTAAAGAAAAAGTAAAATTAACTTTATTATTGTTAATGTACATCAATACGTTAAATAAACGGAACCTCTACGTCATCTTAAATGGGAGGTTGAGTCTAAAATCATCATGAATCTTTCGTGTAGTCGAGGATTTTTCTAAAGCTAGTCGATTAATGTTTCGACCAATCGATAAACGGATGTAGATTTCAGTCCTGTCAGTTTCTACAGAGATTTGAATTACAATTAATTTTCTTCAGAAATAGAAGGAATCATACTTGGTGGATGTAAATAAAAACAAAGAAGTTAACTCAATGTACAACTTAATCAATACACCACTTAATGTTCCTATCGGCCGTGTTTTTTGTTAAAAAGGACGTTTTAAACAGACGATTTCTTCTATTTTTTTTTATTGAAAATTGCTATGTTAATATTAAATTTTGCTTGTAATTCTGTCCTTATTACGTCGATTTTGTTTTTAATATTGTTGTATATGTTTAAAAGGTGTTAAACAGTTGAATGATTCAGAAATGATGTAATCATACTCTTATCCTTTTCTGAAAATTAAAACTTCCTATTTCAAGTTATAAATTTAAATAGAGAGCCAGAACAACAAAATAGTCATGATGTGACTCCTATTATACAATTACAGGTTAACTCCAACCTAATTATACATTGACCTGATTTCTAAATAAAAATTTAAAAAAAACCAAGATTCTTTACGACGACGCACGCAGTATGCTTAAAAAAGGGGGAAATGTTTTCTTGCCGGTACCTACGGTGAAACAAGAGTTCGGAATATTTTTCCAAACATGAGTATTTAGTGATAATTTATTGGAAAAAATGTAGACATCATAATTAAAACATATCTTTACTACCATATAGTAAAATTAACGACTCGCTCTTTTCTACTTTAATACCGATAAATCATGATTGAAAATGTTTAATATTACCAACGTTGAACCTACCTCATGTTTTATATCGGAACTTATTCTTTAATTCAATTAGCATTAATAAATCAATAACTTTGCAATCGTCAAGACAAATCTTAAAACTTGATGACGGACATTTTCTTCTGACCATTACTGAAGAACTTGAAAATTCAGACAGTTTCACGATCCCGTCCGAACCTGAGTTTTATTTTCACATTTATTTTAGTCGGTGGAGTGGGTTCATAAAATTATTTTACTGATTTAATTGTGTAAGATTTACAAATGATTTTGGAATGTAGGATACTTAGAGACTAATTACAGCACACTGACGGTGTATTTAAATGCATGCATAAGCTGTGGGTTATGGGAAATGAACGGTTGAGAGTTATTTAAAACTAAAGGTGAAATATACATGTGTACATTAAAAACACGGATTCAATCTCTGCAAACTGCATGTTTTCTCTATAATACTAAACCTACATATTTGCCGTGGAAAAGTAAGTGTCCGGATGTTGTTTTTCATGTGTGGGCACGCCCGAAATGTGTAAGCACGGGGGGGGGGGGGGCTTAACTGTTGTAGAAAAACAATCACGGTAGTTTGGAAAAATGTGTCTTGAATTGATCGAATCGAAAGTAAAAATATTCCACATACACACAAAACCATTTTGTATTATGTGAAATTTATCAGTACTGAAAGGGGGTGAATACCATCCGATCCAGGGAAAGGGCACTCTTTTCCATAAATTCTGCATAAATTCTGCATAAAGTCGAATGGAAAAATCTTTTGAACAGAAAGGGTGGTGTAAAGGGCATGATCCCGGCAGTGGTCGATTAACTACTTTTTTAAATTGTGTTTATCTGTGAATGCACAGGTTAAAGTCTAGTTACTTCTGAAACAATTTCTAAAACTTCAAAAGAATAGTTCAATGCTGCTACTACATGTATAATTGTACAATGGATCATGATTAAAACAATTGTACGATACGGGACTTCTGATATTGTTTTAAAAGTTCAAGTCTAAAAGATGACATATTTAATAATGTCACGAAAATTGTATATGTTGTTTATTTAAAAGAACAAAAGCGACTAATCTGTTTTAGCTATTCATTGTTTATATGGAAACGACAGTGTTTATGTAAATGAAATACGTTCACATAGATTACTCCACTTAATGGTTTCTCGTTGATATCCCAAAAGAAACTGAAACTAAACAACCGCCGTTTCTTTTTTTCTTTTTTTTTTAAAAATCGCTTTTCACTGGCAGACAACTACGCTGTTTTACCGGGGTATTTATGATTTAAAAAAAACAATAAAAACAAACCTTTGTTTTTAAAATAAATGAATACATAGATGCAAGCATATAACTATATGCAACAATGTGATAAGATTCTGATAACAAAGTGCTGTATTTTACGTTTATTAAATGACTAATTCACAGTAATGATTGATAACCTTTACTTAAAAAACTGTTGACGTTGCGTATGTGAAACACGACGTCCTGATTTTCCTTATGAAATAGCATCACTCTAATTGGGAAAAAACTCTACTTAGAATTAGCGTATAGCCATAAAATTTTAGATTTGACAACTTTGAGATGTGTTTAATTCAATTTTGTAAAAAAATCTTAAAATGTGGAAAAAATAACATAAGCACCATTTTCTCATGGGCGCAATCATATGTGTTTATAAATAGTGAACAGTAACGGAATAACTAATTTTTTTCGACAAAATAACATGTGGTAAATGAAAACAACGCGTTTCATTTTTTTATTTAGCAACAAAAACAATGTTTTATTGAAACTCTTACATTTACCAATACAAAAAATCTGTAAGCCAAAAAAGGGATCGAGTTTTGTTTACAAAACAGTAAAATTCTAATCTCTGGAACTTGGTCGTAACTCGATATTTTAATTTCAAATTTTGGTAAAGCATTAACACAAACCATCTTGGCAAATACACACACAGCTATATATATATATATATATATATATTGGTTTGATATTAGCTGACTACAAATAAGTGTTTTGTTTTTCCTGAGGACTATCAAGTGACATACTTTTTTCACAAAAACGCAAAGCCATGTACAAGATGCCTACCATCTTGTCTAAATTAACTCATTTAAACTTAAAATTACTAATTTCACATTTCAAATACTCTTTAAAAATGTTCCCTAAAACATATTTACTAACAATGTTTTGATTTTATTTTTATTTTTTTCGCTAGTCAATTTTAATCGTTTTCTCCCTTTTTGAGCAAATTGCGACGAGGCCATTATGTTTTGCTCCAGACACAACAATGTGACGTCAATATTCATAGGGCAACTACCCTAATTTTGCATAATTTCAAAGGGCAGTTACCCAAATTTTTTAAAGAATTTATGGCATGTGGTTTCTGTATTTAAAAATATGAAATTTCGAAATGAGTAGGCGAAGCGTCGGTCAATGACGGCCATATTACATAATATTAAGTCTCGGCGAACTAACTAAGTGATCTATGATGAAATCACGTGCTATGTTTAAACCAATAAAAGTGTGACATTTCAGTCTGAGGGAAAGCAAATATATATAAGGTACCTGCTACTAACATTGTATTTTTATGCTATGTTATTTTTTGAAATATAATTTTAAAAAATTTCAAAAACGAATATTGCATTTGTATCAGAGTAAAATAAATTGTTACCTTTTACACTCTCGGAAACACATCTTTTTTCAATTCTTTTTGTTCTCTCTGTTTATGAAAAAGAATTAGAGTTAATACTTTGTGTATCTTTTTTAAAACGAGCCTATGTGTCCCTAGTTAGATGCAAAATTATCATTTTAAGTATATTTTAGTAAAATAGCTACCTGAAATATCATGAATTTTTGTATCCAAGTTCTGCAACTCTTTGATGTATTTAGATTCCTGTTCAGGATCCATACAGCATTTTGTGATATCAACAACTGCGGTCTGATATTTGGTTGATATGCGTAGGTAATTTTCCAAATCCTGAATAATGCTGGTAATTTCTAGAACTTTCTTATTAAAATCGGTGTCGGAAATTGATATATCTGTACAATGCCCGTACATGTTTCTTATCAATCGAATCCTTTCAATGTTTGCTGACACACTCCTATCACTTGGGTTTGGATCATATCCCCATTGTTTGGCATGAGGTGGAAGGTTGGATATATTCCGCAACAGAAAATAGAGTAAAGTTATATCAAAGTCTGAGTAGTTTCCATTGAGTATAATCTTTTCTTGATCTTTGGTAATTGGAGGTTGTTTTCGTTTTGGTAAATTAGCTAAATATGTCGTAACCTTCGGTGACAGTGTTGACGGGGGAATCTCTTTCTTGAGAACATCACAAAGAGCATCAGTACAAGGACCCAATATTATGCGGGCTACACGAGCAAGGTTGGTGGTTTCCCGCGTTGATGCATACTTTGAGTTAGCCATCATTTGTAAATCCCGGTACCATTTGTTCTGCAATTTAAAAGGATTTCTTTTTAAAAAGTATTAGGTTGTATCTTTTTTTAATAAGAAAAGTGCGCTGCATGTGTAATTTTCCTCTTTTTTCTCACAAATATGCATGTTTAGTTAGTAAATAGTTTAGGAGAATAATATTTTTGACAAAAATAAAATCAAATTTATCGTTCTTTTCCATATAATATTACCAATACTTTCATCGATATAGTTTAGGGACTTGGCAAGCATTAATTGCAGGACTTGAATTTTGATCTCTTTTTCACTTAATGTTTTTAATCTCACAAATTCAAAATGGTAAGAGAGATGTTGTTGTTAAAAAAAATCATCAGCCTTAAATTGAATAAAATAGCATTCTAACAATGGTGTATTTTAATTGGTATAATATTTCTCATAGAAACATTGAAGATTTACTAATTATTTGGCCATAAATTTGGCAAATTTATAAAACAGTGACACATATCTGGCTTAGTAAGGTAGGTATCGTTTAAGTCTATTTGATATCCCTAAATAACATGTTTTGTCTGCCCATCTTAATATCATAATGACATTTTATTGTTTGAATGCCTGTTTGCTACTTCTATCAGTCAACAATTATTAATTAACTTGTAAGTTAGACTTAAATCGAATAGTTAGTATTGATGATAGATCTGAGGTTTCTCTCACTGGCAACACAGGTATGCCGCAATTGTTGTTACCCATGCATTTAAAACTAATTCGCCATATTCATACTCTCCTTTGTCTTTTTATCTTTTTCCATAGGTAACAAATTAACCGAAGTTCGTTTACTGATGGCATCAACGAAGCAGTAGATTATATGATAGGATACAACCAGTTGTTTCTTGAAGATATAATTTAAAATTTCTTGGTATGGATTAACAACAAACTTTAAATCATTATACATAATTTTATACATAGGAGTCGTTAACAACTCTTTAGATATGATTTTAACTATGTATTGAAAATGTATGGTTTACAAACAAACGTTCTGGAGATATTTTTTATTGTTAACAAGAATTTCATACAAAAACTATGAAATATTTTTATGCAAGAAAATTGAAAAGATTGACCATGATTGTTTGAAATTATGCAATCATATTTTAACATTATAAGCTAATCTGTTTGATTTTCTTTAATTTAACAACAACAGAAAGAATGTTTCGTATATTAACCCACCGATTTGAAATGTCTCTTCATTCTTTATGAACAAAACAACCGTTTTAATCCTTTGAATCATTGTGTGATTTAAAAACAAATGTTTTATTTTACTAGGGATGTCTTATTTGTTAAAGATTTGGCTTTAAATAATATTGTTGACTGATATCCTTTAAGAGGGTTTGCATGCCATTTAATTTCTGTTCTGCAAGAGCATTATTTTTACATGAACAATGGTTTATAAAACAGTTCATATATTTACGTGTTACTAAAGACTGCAGAGCTGTATTTTAAAACTCACTGTGTATTTATCAATGACATGTTTTACGTAGAAACTTGAATTCTTTAAACACCCAAAAGAAGAAGTCAAACAAAGCAAACAAAGTTAGATAATTCTTGCATGTGTGACGTTAAATCAAGTCAATATTTGATATCACGAAGTACTAGAACATTTAAATTACACTCTACAATTTCATCAAAATCGTATATTTTGACCGAATTGCGACTTCTATTATATTTTGAGACTAATGAATATCTTTTCCTACATGTACAATGTTTCCCTGTCACAGTTTTATTGTAAAATTGTATTAAGATAAAGCTAATGACACGTCCTTAAACTCAAAAGTCAAACAGAAATACAAATCAGGAGCTGTGCTAACACGGACCACTACAAAATCAAAGGCAGGATTAGGCGCTATGGAGAAGTTAGCATTTCCTGCTGACAGGTCACACCCACCGTGTGCCTTAAGTCGTAATTCGGTCAAGACTATTAATCGTTATCAACACTACACCAACATAAACATGTTTTTGGGTAAAGCTGACACTTTAAATAAG
The DNA here is from genome assembly GCF_025612915.1 of Magallana angulata. Classification (NCBI taxonomy): domain Eukaryota; kingdom Metazoa; phylum Mollusca; class Bivalvia; order Ostreida; family Ostreidae; genus Magallana; species Magallana angulata. The sequence goes on from NC_069112.1 coordinate 25,529,903, forward strand.
GCAAAACAATTATTTTATGAATCAACAAGAAATTTACTTACCTTTTCACATTCAAAGCCTCTAGCGCACTATGTTACATTAAAAATATATTCACGTCGTGTTTATTTCTCTCGTTACCTGGCAAATACTATTTCGTGATCGTCCCATGATTTAAAAACCTTTCAGCATTTCCTTATGCTTGATTAAGCAGTGCAAAATATTTAAAAGGCCAATTTATGAAATGGTAGCGCTGCATTCATTTTATTAACAATGCGGCGTGTAACCCTCGGTCATATCAACCCGTTTCAAGTTCTTTACCTTAATGATTCAGAATTTTTTTTTCCAATTTGAAAATTAAATAAACAGCCGATGGGTTTCCGAGATATATTAAAGAAATGTATAGGTTTTTACTTTGTTGATTGTGCTCTCGGATTATTTCCTTCAATATTATATGGAAGAAAAATATCTGAACAAAATATGTTTTTATCACTATGAATATCTGACAAATGTTAAAAAATCCCAAATTATTAATTACAAAGTGGGGCTAATTTGTAAATATTTAAATTTGAAAGTCAACAATGTTCTAAAACTTGTAAACCGTAGATTTTTTTTAATGATACTTGAAAGGCAGGTTTCTTATTGACTAGTTCCCTCTAATTTATATCATTTGATTCTGGGTTTCATTTCATCGGACCTTGGGATCATCATACTGACTACAGGTATGTCGATGTAAGGGTGTATGGTTAACTTGGCGTTTCTCCAATTTTGTCGATTGACTAATCAAATTTCCTTTTTCCATTTTTGTTGAGCAGTCCCCATTAATTAATGTTAGACCATAATTAACATCTAATTATCTACGGACTCTTCCAGGGGGGGGGGGTTCGATTACATAATTACATGTTTCAAGGTTTGTATTTTGACTATCAAAGATAAACTTTATCATCAGCGTTTTATTTTTCCATATTATGACATTTTCTCGGTTTTAACATTTACCTAGATTATGACATGCCCAATTGTGAAAAAAAGCACACGGCGGGTGCCTCCGGTCAGCAGAGGATGCTCACTCCTCCTAGGCACCTGATCCTACCTCTATCATTTTGGAGGTCCGTGTTGCTCTGTTTTGAATTTGTATTTCGTATTATGGTTTTTTGAGAAGGTTGACGGTTTGTTATGTCATTTTTTTTACATAATGATGTTAACATATCAGCATTTTCATTAACAGATGATCTGGATAAAATTGATACATGGGCTTCCACATGGTCTGTGCATTTCAACCCTAACAAAACTTGTAATAAAAACTGTTCAAGACGGTCAAGAAATAATCATCTTCCTGTTCATTTAGGTTTCAATGGTATTTATATTAATGAATCTAAAACACAATGTGATCTTTCAAATTGATGCTAGATGGTCATGTCATATATATATATATATATATATATATATATATATATATATATATATATATATATATATATATATATATATATATATATATACGGAAAAGCTTGTTCAAGGTTAAAAATGCTGAAACATTAACTAGACAGGAGTGCATTAATTAAGATTTATTTTGCTTTTATTCGGCCAATCCTGGAGTATGGTAGTATTGTATGAGAAAATTGTTTACAAGAAAATTCAAATCTCTTATAAAATGGCCAGATAAAAGCAGGTAAAATAATTACAGTTTTTTGGAAAAACTCATATCGTACTGCTCTGTATTCAAAGTTGGGATGCGAACCGTTATATAAGAGAAGGGAAGGATAAGAACTTTTAATATTCTACACGATTTTTATGATATAGCTCCTGTATTTAAACAAGATATGATTCTGCCTTTCAAACCGCCACAGCATAGATATAACCTTCGTAATATTGCTAACTTTAACTTCCTTATACCACAGTCAATGACAGCTACATATTAAAACAGCTTCTTGCCATCCACTATTTAGTTAAGATATAATGAACTATTGGAGACAAAATGTATTGAGTCCTTTTCATCTTTCAAAAATTTAATTCAAATGTTACTGAAATATAAGTCGTAACTTTGATCCTTGAGGGGAGAACTAAAATAGGCATAGCCTAATGTCCAATCCTATTATGTATTTATTTGCATAATAAAATATTTGTTAAATTAAATTTCCATATATCGGGGTTTCATCCAAAAAATGTAAAACATCAGAATATCAGTGGTTTTGTTGCAATGTCCCAGAAAAACTTCTTCAATTTCTAAGTGTTGGTATGATAACTAGCCTAAGGTCTAAATTAAACGTAACATTCAAAAATTTAAAGTTTCGATAAATCTAGTTAATTTGATGTCCACAAAAAATATATGATGCATAAGTATAGCAAAAAGAATAACATAGTACATAATAGTACAATAAAAACAACACATACATTGACTCCAAGGTCGTTAAATGTACATATGTACATGTACAATAATATAATCAATCATACTTCCTTTGTTTATTTCTACATGTATACACAGACCTAAATCTGTCTGCCAACAATTAAAATTCAATTTCGGAGTGATTCGTTAAAAAAAAGTTTCCTTCCCTCTCTACAAAGTTTATAAATTGTGGAACATATGAGTTGAGAGTGGCTCAATCTTCGGAGATTTCGCAGTTCCCACTTACTGAGAACTACTAGTAATTTACATCCTGATTAAACAATGAAAAACAAACTTATATTATACAATTTTATCCATTGCATCCACTTGAAACAATCAAATTTAAAATTAAACAATGAATTATTATAACCTTTACAAAACTTGTTCATAAAACTATAAAAGATTACCACATCATGTTTTGCTCAGCGGTTTTTGAGAAGTGGAAATTGTTCATTCCGAAACGTTCGAAATTGAACAAAGAGAGATATGTTTTGTCACAAGGAAAACTCCAGTTTTCTAAAAACAGTGAATAACTTCACATGTTCATTTAAACAAAAACTTAAAACTCTGTATTTATTTTATAAGAAAAAAACTATAAAGCAATTTCAAAGAGTTTTTTTCGTATATTTTAAGATGTAAATAGCTCATTTCAAATGATTTGCGAAAATTTCAGGCAATTGATCTTCTTTATAGTTGTATACGAAGAATTTTTCTCCAACAGCTCCTGCTACCATCGGTGATAACCCTACAGAACAAAACCGCTCGATAGTAAAAAAAAAAATTATAAAGTAATTGGAAAAATAGATTATTCTATTGTATGGTTATAAACAATTTCTCTAGGTAAATCTTAAATCATAAAAGAAAATTTAAAAATGATAAATTAGCAAACATCATTCTATCCTGGAATGTTGTCTTTTGCGGGTAAATATGAATCTTAAAATCTTACTTTCTTCAGAATCAGAACGGAAAAGACAAATGACAAGTTTGTTGAGAGCAACCGCTCTTCCAATCTCGTATCCCACTCCTAAAGACTTCTGTGTTACTTCAGCAACAATGACTACCATGGGAAGAGAAAGAGAAACACTGCTTTGGGATTTTATATAATTTGTTATGCAATGACATTTTGTCAAATAGAAATACATCGATAAATACAAAATTTATCATTAAATTATACCGTTGTTAATTATTATATACTTGTATTTCAAATGTATGATAAAATGTCCGTAATTGTTTAGCGTGGCTAGCATATATGCAAATATTTGTGGTTATTCAGGGGGTTATTTAACTCGATCAATTTTTATCACTTTATAAAACTGCCCCTCGTTATTGCTTTGCATCAAAAATATGATTCAAATATTATTAATCATATGACTTATTGAAAAATAAAGATTCAGCAAGCTCAGAGTTAAAGAACCTTTAGAAGAATGGTCTCTCATTAATTAAGTTTTATTTTTTCTCTTTTACAAATATTACCGTCACATTCATATAGCCAGTCCATGTCCCTATCATGTATAAAAACGTCAGTTAATCCCGCGTTGTCTTCATCTGCGAAAGTAAAAAAGAATCAAACCGCATTTGCCATATTTTATCCATATCGATTGTATACTCTCAATAACTGTAAAAAATATTCTAAATTTTATTTTACCGGCTTCAACTGTTGGGTTTGCCACATGTTCTGTCAAAACGTTGCCGTATGTCTTTAACTTTTCAACAATTCGTTGATATAAATCAGTATACTTTCTTCCTCCAGTGATTCTCCCGGCGAAGTAGATTGTATGTTTTTCAGTCATGGTTGTCACTGTTACTGTCCTGCTATAGGAAATTAATTTTAATCCACGTTTCTTGATACATGTACACTGTACCTCCTTTTTATATTCAAATCCTTCATTTATAAAGGGTACAATTGAAATAATCACCGAGTCACAATCGACATATTAATATGATATACGAATAATCATTTGTATTCAAGTTCTTACTATGTTATTAGTTCTACTTTAATATAAAAAAAAGACCATTTTTATTTTTATGATCTTTTTATTTCTTTTTTTTTTAAACCATTGCCATTGCATTCCTTCACAATTAGTACGAATTTGCACGCATTACGTTTAAATAATAATTTTCTAGTCAATCAACTTACAGTCAATGGCTTTCTTACATGTAGGATGAAAATATTCTTCAATAAAACACAAGTATATTTAAATCCCAAAGTTCATGAAACTTTCAAAAAATGAGAGGTAAGAGCATGTAAAACCCAAATAATGAAAATCTTACGAACATATTCAACTGAGTTCAAGGTGGTTTTCATGAAAAACAAATGTATCCGAATCCTTGATGGTTACCTTAGGATAAGTTTGTATCGGTCATTGTTCGAAGATAGACAAAATTTCATTGGTTCGTGTACACAGCATTGTTAAAATGCAGCACGTCTTAAAAAGTTGAAAGCTACCGACATCGATCGTCCAGGATGCCTGCACACATATTTTACCTTTCTCATAATGCACCTTGTTTTTTGTCTCATCGGTTACCATCGAGGTTTTCTTTCCTCATGTCCTTCACTTTTAAAGGTAAATCAAACATAACTACTTATTAGCTTGCTTAAATTCATTTGGTTGACAGGTAGAAAACTCAGGTAACTTGGTCGGTCTACTCTTTTAATCTAAAATTCTGAGCAGGATTTACATTTCCTCTTAATTTCTCTCAAAACTATCCTATTATCATGACACTCGGAAAACACTGTTCACTTAATCAGCAAATATTTCTAAAATCCTACAACATGTTCTCAATGCTACGAAAAATTAACCGAAAACGTTTTTATCCGCGTTAATGCAACCTCTAAGTTTTACATGGTAAGACGATTCAATCTATGCATTTTTATTTTAAAAACAAAATTAGCAGATATATAGACAATTTAATCAATTTTAATGAAAGTCTGTCGAAAATTATTCACATTAATACATTCATTACTTACTACGTACGGGAACCGGTTGATGGTTTTGATAGTAGCTGTATGGACGACACCATATATTTTTTTTAACAATGGGTGAAACCATACTCAGTACATTTAAATATGGTAAAGAAAACTGTTGGTTAGAGATTGTTTATTTGACCTTATGTAATGAATCATTCATTATGTAGATTATAACGTCTACTTAAGACATATTTTAAAACATATCAAGAGATAGACATGTTACGTCTGTGTACCTTTAATGAAATATCTAAATAATACATCATTACATTGTAAATACAGACATCAGTCAAGGTGAGGGAATCGTTTCTTGGGCAGGAAAATGTTGTTTTTTTCCGAAAGATACATGGATGAATATAATTCCATTTTCCCATGGTAGACACGAATAAGGATCTCTACAGAACAGTGCCCCTGTAGAATTATGATCGTGTAGAATAATGACCTGTGGAATAGTGACCCGTATACTTAGTGTATGAACCTTAGATTAATGACAAAGTAAAGAACATAAACATTTTGTCATACCTGAATGCATACTAACAATAATCCTTATTTTGCTAGATATATCTTAAAGAGGAATAACTTGTCCTGTAACATGGGCAATTTTTTCAATGACTTCGTCAGCGAATATTTGCGTTACCCTGTGGTCCACCGCTTATTTATATGTACAGACGCCCACGTATAAATTAAAAAAAACAGGAGGTAAACGTGCACTTTAAACAAGATTTATTTTTAATTTTGCATTGTTTTCTTTTTGGTTTGTTCTGTATAATCAATAAAGAGTACTGCTGACTTTGAAGCCATAACTAAAACGGCATACTTTGATTAAAACGTCGTTTAAGACTTCTTCAAATCTTAAAAAAAATTCAAATAGAGTAATTTTTAAGTAATATTTGAAAAACGACACTTTAGCTAAACAAAAAACTCGAGTCAGCTTTTCAATCATCTTTTGTCTCACAACATTGGTAAACAAGCATCCTTACGCTTTAAAAAGGTTTCAAATTAATACAACTTCTTCTCCAATGAATTCAGCTTGACAAGTTCGACCAAAGTTGGTGTCTGGTTAACTCACTTTTCACAGTTTTCTGCTGCAGTTTGATACGATTCTGGCAACCAAAAAAGTTTAAAGCAATATTTACTGCCTCCATATCTTGCTTCTGTAAATTCGTTGGGACACCATTTTAATAATACTCGAAAATGATGAAAAAAGACAGTGACAAAGGTTATGGAACAAATAATACCATTTACTTGAAGAAATACCTTGAATGAATACTGTTTATTTCTTAAAAGGTAAACTTTTATTTTCATTTTATTCTTTTTATCTTTTTTATTTTTTATTTTTTTTTTGTCATTGAAAAAGTTGTAGAAATTTTGGTCGCAATCCATTTAATCTGTGAAGCAAATTACAATTTGTTTGTACCGTCATATTAAATACGTAACAACATGTCATACCTGTAAAATATAGATATACTGCTTTATAATACATCATTAAACAAAATTTAAACATCCTACAAAATCCCTAACAAACGTTTGCGATCCTCGCACATGTATCATCAACTTTGTTTATCACAAGAAACACATGTATACTCTGTACAAATGACACTTTTTCAGTGAAGAGATTTTATCAATTGTATTTATCAAGAACACACTCTTAAGAAAAACAACATCAATGTTATAAAAGTTATTTCTAATATGATAGGACGGTATTCGAGTCCATGTACTATATATTTAAGATGCATGATTACAAACTTCACCAGGTGGCATAAATTGATCAAAAAACAACTTTATATTGACCCACTTAATAAAATGACAAAGACTGACTTTGAATAAAAAAAAGTGAAACCAATCACGATAGAAAAAATTGTCAATATATGTCCGTATATGGAAGAAAATAAAATTTAATAATTGGCTTTAATTGTGAATAGTCTTTACTCTTTCCGAATCATAATAAATAGTGACAAACAAAAAATGGTAATTGAAATTATAAAAAGAAACATCATTCACAGTTTAGAAAATAAATGCCTTTCATCCACAACGTAAAATAAATGTCAAATATTTATGTTTATGAGGCAAATCACAAAAATAGTATCTTTCTTTAAATTACAACTCCTGTTCTTCCTAACTATCACAGTGAGGCGCACTCATATACAAACACACAGCCACACATTTTTATATATAGATAGTTCATGATAAGATTTGATTTTTCACTGAGACAATTTTTTTTTTAAAAAGAGCTATAATACTGTATTATTTGTTTCAAAAATATCACTTCTCTTTTCGATTTCCCTAATATTAGACAAAATTCACTCCATGTTACATGTACGCATCACAATATAGTAAATGTACATGTAGTATGTTCTTAACACATCAATCAAATGTGATGCAATCACAACGAATGAGGAACTAATAAAATAATAAATAAAACAGTTAACTCTATTCTCTCATCCTGTTTACATTAAAAAATTAAATCTGCTTTAAAACATTTCTAGTCCCATGACCTTACAAATTGTTTCCAATTCAAGTTTTCGCACCATGTTTTTTCAATAAATTGACTAAACCTAAATTGCCACTGTTATATGCAGCTCTAAGTGGGGTTATATCCTTTTCACCGAGATTAACGTCAGCTCCAAATTTTAATAACTCCTTAACCTCACGCGAATGGCCCCGTTCGCATGCAATGAGCAGTGGTGTTTTATCTTCATCTCTACCAGTTACATTAGCCTCAGCTTTTATCTGTTGATTGCATGCTGTTGCAAGTGAAGTCTTATTTCCAACAATAAGATTGACGTTGGCGCCAGATTTTAGCAACTCTTTCAGTACATTCTCATATCCATATTTACAGGCAATAATTAGTGGAGTTCCTTCTTTACTGATCTGATTAACATCAGCACCAGCTTTGATGAGTTCAACAACTACGTTAGAGCACCCACCTTCACATGCAGCTGTCAATGGTGTTCGATTTCCATACTCAAGACTGGCATTAGCACCAGATTTTATCAATTCCATAACTATGTTTAAATGTCCCATTACAGATGCTGATATAAGTGGTGTTTTGTTTCCATCGCTCAGGTTCACCTCAGCCCCCGCTTTTATCAACTTAATGACAAGCTCTAAATGTCCCATTGCAGATGCTGATGTAAGTGGCGTTTTGTTTCCATCGCTTAGGTTGACAACAGCCCCAGCTGTAACCAATTCAACAACTATTTCAACATGTCCTTTTGCTGATGCTGATGTAAGTGGGGTTTTATTTCCATCGTTTAAGTTGACTTCAGCCCCAGCTTTTATCAACTCAATGACTAGCTTTAAATGTCCCTTTACAGATGCTGATGTAAGTGGCGTTTTGCTTCCATCGCTCATGTTGACATCAGCACCAGCTTTTATCAATTCAAAAACTACATTAAGATGTCCCCCTGCACACGCTGATGTTAGTGCTGTTTTGTTGACATTTTTAAGACTGATGTCGGTACCTGCTTCTATATGTGCAGCAACTGTATTCATATTTACAGTTCCACACAACAGAAAAAACTGATTCCTTGTTAAGTTGCTGTATTTTAAACGAGCACCCGCCTTTAACATTGGTTTTTCTTTAGTTGAATTACGGACATGTATTTCTTTTGGTCCTGTAATAATATTGGAATCAGCACCAGATTCCAAAATTGTTTTACCAACTATTAAATCTCCCCACGCATAGGTTAAAAGTGTATAATGTTTAGTGCCTAGATTAACATTAACTCCTATATTTCTCTTAAGCAGTTCAAAAAAGGCATTGTTATGTCTTCCTGTACATGCAGCGATAGGTGGTGTATCATTTTCATCCACTAGATTAATATCAGCTCGTGATTTGATCAATTCCAGAATTAGATCCATGTGGCCATTTAAGCACGCTGCTTTCAGAGGCGTGGCATATCTCTTGTGATGATTGACATCAGCCCCTGCCTTTAACAATTCTATAACTATCTTATAATATCCCAGATAGCAAGCAGAAACAAGTGCGGAATCCATTTCTTGTTTCAGATTCTTATCTTCCCTATGTTTCAGCATTATTTTGACAACATCTAAATGTCCCCAAACACTTGCAATTTCAAGAGGTGTTGTATACCCATCGCTTAAGTTAACGTCAGCCCCTGCCTCTATCAATGTTTCAACAATGCATGTGTATCCATCTTTACATGCAGTTATCAGTGGGGTTTTATATATATCTTCTAAAAGTAATGGAGCGTTTGAGTATTCCATTGGGTTGTAAACATCATCTGTACATCCCGAAACATTTATATATTTTCGCATTTTGAAATTGCCAACACTCAGATTTACATCAGCATTAGCTTTTATCAATTCTTCAACTACATTTGCATGCCCCCCTTTACATGCGGCTGATAGGGGTGTTTTATCCCCATCGTTTAAATTAACATTAGCCCCTGTGTTTAGCAACGTCTTAACTATCTGCAGGTGACCTTCACTGGAAGCAGCTGTGAGCGGAGTTTCACGAGAAGAACATATGTTTATATCAACCTTTGTTTTTAGCAATTCCATGACAATGTTTTCATATCCATATTTACATGCTATGACTAAAGGGTCAAAACTTTGTTTTTTGTCTTGAATATTTTCTTGATTTATATGTGACAATAAAATGCACACTGTGCTCAAATCACCACTTAAACAACCAATACATAATAGGCGCGATTGTTGTTTAGCCACTAGAGCACTGTTTATTTTGATTTCAAACTCACTAGGTATTTCACTAGATGATGACATGTTTATATGTCTTGGCTCATCTGATTTTTTTGCAAAATCGCTTTTTAAACCTAAATTGATGTCACTCCCCATTTCAGTATATGCATCTTGTTGTTTTTTTAAAAGAAATTTTGGAACTTTATCAGTGTTTGGGTATTGAAATAAATCATGTATCTGTCCGTTCTCTAGGCATTGTCCTACGATGTAATTTAAAATGTGATGATGTCCATTATAAATAACCCAGTCAATCACTCTTACTCTGCACCTATCTTCATTCAAAATCATAAAAAATTTTAACGTAGGGTCTTCCTTTACTAAAAGTTTAATGGCGTTGGTTTTCAGAAAATCTTCCTCTTTATCATCACGTTTTGGTGCATAAAAATTCTCCCATATCTTGGATATTACTTTCGTTTTTGACAAGAATATCAATTTCATTTCAGTGTAGGACTTTTCTTGCATCTCTTTAATAAAAGATCGAATCACAGACGGGTGTTTTAAGGCTTCATTTCCAAAAACTTTATAAAGCTCCCCCATTTCTATATCCTTAAACAGACGTTTAACGAATATTGGGTATTGGGATTGTTGCAGTTGTATGCACAAATCAAGCACATTTTCGGTTTTACTTATTGTTTTGCTGTAAACGTTGTCTACATAAGCTGTGTTTTCAGACTTTATGCTTTCATTTTCCTTCCCATCAACGTTATCTGTTTCGATCTTGATTTTATTAGCAATATAATCACTGCTCATGTACTGTATAATTAACTCTTGAAACTTGCTACCAAAATGATATGCAATAATTTCAAATATTGAGTCATGAATAAATTTGAACTCGTTGCAACACCTTTTTGTGTAAGTTCCTTCCATTTCTAACAGAGCATCAATAAATTGAAAAGTGTCTGTGTTACTCTGTACTTTATACTTCTTCAGAAAATTGTTTTTCATCTCACGAAAACTATTTTCATTCGTATTAGTGTTTCCATTATCTAATATTTCTTCCGATAATTTGTTATCATTTGCTGCCATTAATATTAACGTGTGCATAGTGATGCCTGTTTTCTATTTTCATCTTGTCCAGATCTTTAAGAATGCAAGGTACAGGAGAAATAAATAGTGCCGGTCCATAGTCCCCATGCATTTTTTCTTTTGAAAATAGTTTGCATATGAGTGGAAACATGTTTGATGACGCTGTCAGCTGTTCTGAATTCAAAATATCTATGTTTAATTTATAATTTGCAAGTAATTTATGTTTATCTTCGTTATCTAACGCATTTTCAGAACTCTGTAAACATACTAAATTTTCTTTTTTAAACAAAAAACTGGTGGAAATTGTCTCATTTCTGTATACCACTTCACGACACGTAAAAAGAAACTTCGTACTCTTCATAATAGGTTCCCTTATTCTACATTCGTACTTTTTTAATGTGTCAAATTCAATCCTGTTTAGCCCAAATATGCCTAGTGCATCATCCAAAACAAACACTTGCGGATTTTTTGGATCACAGTAAGTTTCGATGCATCTGATGTCTTTAATTGGTAAAATGTCATACCCTTTCCTCTGGAGTAGAAGGGCAATATGTCGGACTGTCGCCGTTTTTCCTGATCCCGGTACACCAACAAAAATCACATGTGGCTGTTGATTGACCTTTTCAAGCATTGCTTGAAAGTTATGGGTTTCAACAAAATCATTGTCATCCTCCTCTTTCCATCTTGAAATGTCAATTTCATACATTTCTGAAAAAAAGATGTAAGAAAAAAGTAAAGCACGCAAGTTTATTATAATATATCTTGTGAAATTGTAAGTTTTATCTTCATAAGATTTACTATTTAGATTGTCAAAACATATATTTTCATATAGCATTCGCGTAAAGTAATAAGTTCCCAACGCTTTAATAGATTTCAGCTCTTACAGCTGCTAATGTCTTGTATAAATAACTGGCCTTCTGTACGTTAATAGGTGATATTAGCACTATGTGGTATATTTTTAAAAAAATGATTTTTCTAACTCTTTTCTGTTATATTTACATCAATAACCAGCTAAGTATATGTAATGAGTTCTACATTTCACCGATTTCAGTAAAACTAGCAAATAATAAATTTCAAATGCTAAACAAAATTATTATTATTATTATTAAAAAGTACCTTTTACATTCTGAGGAACACAGCAATTTTCAATTTTATCTGCTTTGTCTGTGAATGAAAATGATAAATCGAAAGTAGCTCGTGTGTCTTCGCAACAGCTTATTTATGATCTTGGTCATATAAAAATTTATGAATTAATTTATGTCATATTTGGGTAAACAGTACCTGCAACATCCTGGATTTTTTCATCCAAATTCAATAATTCTTCGATGTATCTAGATTCCTGTTCAGGGTCCATGCAGCAATTAGTAATCTCAACAACCGCGTCCTGATAAATGGTAGATGTGCCTAAATACTTTTCCAAATCCCGAATAATGCCTGAAATTTCTAGAATTTTGTTATTGAAATCGGAGTTGGAAATTGATATATCTGGACAATGTCCGTACTTGTTTCTTATCAATCGAATTCTTTCAATGTTTGCTGACACGCTCCTGACACTTGGGTTTGGTTCTTTTCCCCATTGTTGTTACCCATGCATGTAAAACTAATTTGCCATATTTCCCAAAGAAAAGTCATACTCTCCTTTGTCTTTTTATCTTTTTCCATCGGTAACAATTTAACCGAAGTTCGTTTACTGATGGCATCAACGAAGCAGTACATTCTATGATAGGATACAACCAGTTGTTTCTTGAAGATATAATTTAAAATTTTCTTGGTATGGATTAACAACAAAATTTAAATCATTATACATAATTTTAACAACTTTTTAGATATGATTTTAACTATGTATCGAAAATGTATGATTTACAAACAAACGTTCTGGAGATATTTTTTATTGTTAACAAGAATTTCATAAAAAAAACTATGAAAAATTTTTTTGCAAGAAAATTGAAAAGATTGACCATGATTGTTTGAAATTATGCAATCATATTTTAACATAATCAGCTAATCTGTTTGATTTTCTTTAATTTAACAACAAAGGAAAGAATGTGTCGTATATTTACCCACCGATTTTAAATGTCTCTTCATTCTTTATGAAAAAACAACCGTTTTAATCCTTTGAAGCATTGTGTGATTTAAAAACAAATGTTTTATTTTACTAGGGATGTCTTTTTTGTTCAAGATTTGGCTTTAAATAATATTGTTGATTGATATCCTTTAAGAAAGTTTGCATGCAATTTCATTTCTGTTCTGCAAGAGCATTGATTTTACATGAACAATGGTTTATAAAACAGTTTATATATTTACGTGTTACTAAAGACTGCAGAGCTGTATATCAAAAACCACTGTGTATTTATCATGTCTTACGTAGAAACTTGAATTCTTTAAACATCCTATAGAAGGAGTAAACAATGCAAACAAATATACAAGTTAGATCATTCTTTCATGTGTGACGTTGAATCAAGTCAGTATTTGATATAACGAAGTACTAGATCATTTCAAATACACTCTATACAATTTCATCAAAATCGAATATATTTGACTGAATTGCGACCTCTATTTTGAGACTAATGAATATGTTTTCCTACATGTACAATGTTTCCCTGTCACAGTTTTCTTATAAAATTATATTAAGATAAAGCTAATGAAAAGTCCTTAAACTCAAAAGTCAAACAGAAATACAAACCAGGAGCTGTGCTAACACGGACCACTACAAAATCAAAGGCAGGATTAGGCGCTATGGAGAAGTTAGCATTTCTTGCTGACAGGTCACACCCACCGTGTGCCTTTAGTCGTAATTCGGTCAAGACTATTAATCGTTATCAACACTATACCTACATAAACATGTTTTTGAGTAAAGCTGACATTTTAACTAAGAAAATACAATTATTTTATGAATCAACTAGAAGTTTACCTACCTTTTTACATTCAAGGCCTCTAGCGCGTTATGTTACATTAAAAATATATTCACGGCAAATACTTATTCGTGATCGTCTCATAGCTTAAAAACCTTTTTAGCATTTCCTTACGCTTGATTAAGCAGTGCAAAAAATTTAAATGGCCAATTTATGAAATGGTAGCACTGCATTCTTTTTATTAACAATGCGGCGTGTAACCCTCGGTCATATCAACCAGTGTCAAGTTATTTACCTTAATGATTCAGGTTTTTTTTTTTCAATTTAAAATAGAATAAACGACAGATGGGTTTCCGAGATATATTAAAACAAATGTATAGGTTTTGACTTTGTTGATTGTGCTCTCAGATTATTTTCCTTAATTATTAAATGGAAGAAAAATAGCTGAACAAAATATGTTTTTATCACTATGAATATCTGACAATAGCTAAAACAAGAGGCCCATGGGGCCACATCGCTCACCTGAGCAACAATGGCTCAAATGATACTGTGCTATATATCCCCTCGGTAGAAAAAAAGAATGCCATAAAATAAACCGTATCCAAATTTTACACTTATTTTTCTACACTTAATCTTTGACAGTGTACCCTTAAAAACCAATTTTACCAAACATTAGATCCTTTGCAAGATATAAAACTAATTTCTTTCTGGGGGGGGGGGGGGTGTACACTGTTTACTTCCAATTCCTTTTATTTTAGTTCTGCCCCCTTACTTTATAAAATGATTACATATGAGAATATGCATATAGGTACATGTTCATCTTCAACTACATTGTACTAGCTAGTTATTGCATTTTATTTTAAAAAATCCTATATGATAAAGAAGAAAATTGTAACTCAAGGCGCTCAAATTAAACAATTAAAAAAAATTAATTGGTCCTCCGCATTATACACGATTGTTGTTTACCAGGCGTGAACTCATGCGACGTTTTATAACCTTACTCACTTGATCGAGGAAAACATTCGACGCGGGGGTGTTAAGGAAGCATATGGGCAATTTAGGGTCTAATTTTGACTGTTATATTCAAAATCGTGAAATTAAATAATTATTTTGAATAAGATCAAAACATTAGTATTATCCTTTAAAATAGATGTCAGTGCAATTAAATCGGGTAGTACATTACTGCAACATTGGTACATTATCACGTGACAACTATTTATAAATCTAGCTTACGTATATACCTTAACCTAAAATAAGATAAAACAACACTACCCCGCGGTTTCCAAAATAAAATAAGCATACCAAGTGAAAGCAAAACATCTCAGTTTAATCAAACCCGATGCTAGAATCATATGTTTGTCCTTATTAAAAAGTTATTTATTCGGTTCTAGTAAAACCTTCCCAACTTTCATATAGTTTGCACGAAAAGCGGCAAATTGCATCAAAACAACACATAACATGGGATTCTAGCAGCACTTTTCAATTTTAGCATTGATCAAACTCACGATACGTATAAAATTTCAAGTTCAATATATACGGGGTAGTGTTGTTCTAGTCGGATTTTTACATCGTAAACAGCGACAGAGGAAAGCCTGGCCGAGAAATAAAAGCAAATTTACATACCTTTTAGCGAATGATTGATAAAACTAAATCTAAAACTAAATCTCTCCCAGTATTCTTAGATTAGTTATATTTTGAATAGGTTTACAATGCTTTCCGATCAAATTCACACGACATTCAACTTTTAGTCATGACGTCATCAAGGTGTAAATTTACGTAACACAAACTATTTTCTGGAAAAAAGTGGTCTTCAGTATTTTTTATTTGTTTTTGATCTACGTTTCGTTGCTTAGATATTTGAATATGTTCATAATAACTATGATTTGTGATTTCACGGAATTACATGCAACTCAGATTCCATATGCTTCCTTATGAAGAATGTTGTCATGTGATATGTTAAAGAGCTATTACATTCCAATCAATGCATAGGCGTCGGCACTGGGTGGAGAGGGCACCCCACCCCTTTTTTTGGCAAAGATAGACATAGCCATACTCAAAATCTTTTTTTTTTGGCTTGTAAAGATTTCTGAAAAGGTCTAGCCCCCCCACCCCCAATCCCTCTCAATGAGCCTCAGACTGCAATATCGCTCTGTTTTACTTAGGCTCACGTACCCTTTTTTCATCTTTATTCAAAATCAATGTTTACAAATGGCTACAAATCAAGATGATTTTCCGCTGTACTTTTTTCTTAAGAATAGCGATAATACATTTATCCCTGTAACAGTAATGTTTTAAACTGTTTTAAAGAGGTCGTTTTAATTTAATTGTGTCTGACAGTTGTAGTTTCATCATATAAGGAGGGGGCCCAAACAGTTGTTACAGCATATCATCCTTTAATTTGTTCTGTACAAAAATTAAACGTTTAGTTAGACATTTCTAGTGATAAATCAAAATGTCAGCGTCAATTGTAGAATTATAAGCAAGATACAGAACTCACAATTCTGTTTGGTTTGAGCCACTGTTTTGTTCACAAGAGTTAATTACATTCAACTTAAGATTTTTAAACTTGGTATTTCCTATTCAGAATGAACAAAAGCATTGGCTAAGTTCTGTGAGCAAAACTCGGTATATTACTTTCAATACGAAACTTGACACAGGTGAATATGGTTTATAAAGAGAAAATTGTAAACAATTAAAATAGAGGAAACATGCACTAAAACAAAGAAAGAGCACAATTTTTTTTCATAATATATCTATACCTATATATCTTTAGCAGCAAAAACAATCACCGTTTAGACTGAAAATGCAGAGCATCTTAACAAAACACGTTGTATTATACCGGTAATCAACCATAACGTAGAGATCGTACCGAAATACTAATAGAATGTATAGTATTTATTATATAATACGTTGTTAGTGCATCAGATTTTGCTAATTTGGCACAGGTAAACAATAACTGTCAAATTTACCGAAGTCTATATTTGATTCGATACGTAAAAATTCCAAAATACAGGCGATTAGCCCCCTCAAGTTAAAAAGCATAAACGAAATTCAAAACAACTTAAAACCACGGTCACGAGTGGAAATGTCAACGCATTGAAAGATTTAACTTCAATTCACTTCACGAAATCGGCACAAATATATTTGGCATGTTTCAAGTATCCCTTCGCATGTAAACTGTTGCACAACAAGCAAATTCATCTTTGTCAGTTTGACCCGTTTGTCATGCGTCAACATTCAAACATGGCTGCTTTGTACATAGAACTTTCGTTTTCGATATGGAATACCAAACCAGAAGTTATAAACTGATTGACCGCGATTATCTCTTTATTTTTATTTTTCGTTATTTACTCATATTTGAAAAAGAATTCGGCGCTAATTTTGCAGTTTATATTATCCTTTTCATAAGGATTAATTATGCGAAATTACGTTGAATTACTAGTTCTTGAGAAGAAGATTTTTTAAAATGCACCCCCGTGTTTCTACAGTTTCAAGGTTTTCTCCGTTTTAAATTAAGATCGGTCTTTCATTTCTGCAATTTATAATCACCTTTCTATAGGGTTGCTTTGTGCCAATTTTGGTTGAAATTGGCCAAGTGGTTTTAAAGAAGAAGTTTGAAATGTGAAAAGTTTACAGACGGACGGACGAACGGACGGATGACAAACAAAAGGTGATCAGAAAAGCTCACTTGAGCTTTCAGCTGAAACATTAACTAGACAGGAGTGCATTAATTAAGATTTATTTTGCTTTTATTCGGCCGATTCTGAAGTATGCTGGTATTGTATGAGAAAATTGTTTACAAGAAAATTTAAATCTCATATAAAATGGCTAGATAAAAGAAGGTAAAATGATACAGATGTTTTGGAAAAATTTATATAGGACTGCTTTTGGGTTGGGATGGGGACCATTATATAAGAGATTGGAAAGACAAACACTTTTAATATTCTACACGATTTTTTATGGTATAGCTCCTGTATTAAACAAAATTTGATTCTGCCTTTCAAACCGCAACAGCATAGATATAACCTTCGTAATGTTGGTAACTTTAACTTCGTTATACCACAGTCTAGGACAGATATATATCATAACAGCTTCTTGCCATCCACTTTTCAGTTATTGAATTCATTTACTATTGGAGACAAAATGTATTGAGTCCTTTTCATCTTTCAAAAATGTATATAAAAAAAAAATCTGTAGAATTGGCTAAAAATGCCAAAGTTTACAATTATGGAAATTGAAAAGAAAATATTACTTACTGTCAACTTAGAAATATATCCCGAAATCTTAAGAAGCCACAAAAAAAGGAAAAAGTCTTCATTCAAAATCTTGAAAATCCTAATCCGGGGGAGGGGGGTGGTATACGTTTTTACCTTTAACTTTAATTTCAGTGATAATTTCCTTATTTTAATTCAATTTTTACATGGTCCCAAAAAACTGGTGGTTGGGGGGTTGGAGGGGGGGGGGGACAATTCCATGTTAATTAGAATTTTTGTATGTAATTTTAGGAAACATCTTTGTTGCGGAAAACATGCTACGTGCCTGACATTTACGAGTTTAACAAAAAATATGTAATTTTTGTAAACTTAAGGCATAAAAAACATGCAAACGTGCAAATTTACTTTTAATTTTTTAAAAGGCATTATATTAATTCTTTACAAAACAACTTTCATACAGAAACTCAGTTAATAATATTTTAATGTATATCAAAAAACGGACCGCCTTTTGACGGCCCGAAATAAACCATTTACATGTTCTAGTTTTCGGCGATAGAAAAACTTCCCTAAAAAACCAACTGCTCAATTTGTCGAGCAGTTCAACAATATATCAGGTCAACAAAAAGATTCTAAATAATACCAGTTATTTAATAATCTTGCATGATATCATCCTAAACTTTTCCTCAGTGTATCTATACATGCGCTCAATATCTTTTATCTCTTATTTTTTATATAATTCATAAACTATTCATAATCGTTAAAAAAATTCTTTTAATTGTTTATATAACCCCAATTTTTGGTAATTATTTTTTATTTATTTATTTTTTTTATTTTTTGTTTTGTTTTTTTAAATTTGGGGGGGGGGGGGGTTGTATTTTTGTTTCTTATTTTTCTTTCTCTGTTCTTAATCTTCCATGAATTCCAACTTCTTAAATGTTTCAATAACATGTTTCATTTTATATTATGAACTCATTATATTCTGTAACTACTATTCTTATTGAATTCAAATGTAACTGAAATATTAGTTGTAAATTTGATCCTTGAAGACAGAACTAAAATAGGCATAGCCCGATGTCCAATCCTATTATGTATTTATTTGCATAATAAAATATTTGTTAAATAAAATCTCTATATATCGGGGTTTCATCCAAAAAAATGTAAAACATCCAAATATCAGTGGTTTTGTTGAAATGACCCAGTAAAACTTCTTCAATTTCAAAGTGTTGGTATGATAACTAGCCTAAGGTCTAAATTAAACCTTAAAATTTAAAGTTTTGATACATCTACTTTATTTGATGCCCACAAAAAATATATGAAGCATAATTATAGCAAAAAGAATAACATAGTACATTATAGTACAATAAAAACAACACATACATAGACTCCAAGGTCGTTAAATGTACATATGTACATGTACAATAATATAATTAATCATACTTCATTTGTTAAGTTGCTACATGTATACACAGACCTAATTCCGTCTTCCAACAATTAAAATTCAATTTCGGAGTGATTCGTGAAATAATAGTTTCCTTCCCTCTCTACAAAGTTTTAAATCGTGTAACAATATGAGCTGTCTGCCAACAATTAAAATTCATTTCGAAGTGATTCGTGAAAAATAATATTTTTCTTCCCTCTCTACAAAGTTTATAAATTGTGGAACATATGAGTTGAAAGCGGCTCAATCTTCGGAGATTTCGCAGTTCCCACTTACTGAGAACTACTAGTAATTGACATCCTGATCGAACTATGAAAAGCAAACTTTTTATTATACAATTTTATACATTGCATCCAATTGAAACAATTAAAATTAAACAATGGATTATTATAACCTTTACAAAACTTGTTCATAAAACTATAAAAGATTACCATATCATGTTTTGCTCAGCGGATTTTGAGAAGTGGAAATTGTTCATAACGAAACGTTCGAAACTAAACTAAGAGAGATATGTTTTCTCACAAGGAAAACTCCAATTTTCTAAAACCATTGAATAACTTCACATGTTCATTTAAACAAAACTTAAAACTCTGTATTTAACTTTATAAAAAAAACTATAAAAAGTTTTAAAGAGTTTTTTTCCGTACATTTTAAGATGTAAATAACTCATTTCAAATGATTTGCGAAAATTTCAGGCAATTGATCTTCTTTATAGTTGTATACGAAGAATTTTTCTCCAACAGCTCCTGCGACCATCGGTGATAACCCTACAGAACAAAACCGCTTTATAGCAAAAAAATTTCAAAGTAATTTGAAGAATAGATTATTCTATTGTATGGTTATGAACAATTCCTCTAGGTAAATATTAAATCATAAAAGAAAATTTAAGAATGATAAATTAACAAACACCATTCTATCCTGGAATGTTGTCTTTTGCGGTTAAATATGAATCTTAAAATCTTACTTTCTTCAGAATCAGAACGGAAAAGACAAATGACAAGTTTGTTGAGAGCAACCGCTCTTCCAATCTCGTATCCCACTCCTAATGACTTCTGTGTTACTTCGGCAACAATGACTACCACGGGAAAAGAAATAATGCTTTGTGATTTTATATAGTTTGTTATGCAATGACATTTTGTCAAATAGAAAAACGTCGATCATAACAAAAATTATTAATTAAATCATACAATGTACATTGTAATAATCCTTTGCTAGTACTTTCAAATTTATGATAAAAGGTAAGTAATTGTTTAGCGTGGCTAGCATATATTCAAATATTTGTAGTTTTTTTAACTTGGTCGATATATATATCACTTTATAAAACTGCCTCTCGTTTTTGTTTGCATCAAAAATATAATTCAGATATTGTTATTCATATGACTTATTGAAAAATAGAACTTTAGCAAGCCCAGAGTTAAAGAACCTTTAGAAGAATGGTCTCTCATTAATTAAGTTTTATTTTCTCTATTACAAATATTACCGTCACATTCGTATAGCCAGTCCATGTCCCTATCATGTATAAAAACGTCCGTTAATCCCGCGTTGTCTTCATCTGCGAAAGTAAAAAAGAATCAAACCGCATTTGCCATATTCTATCCATATCGATAAAAACTGTAAAAAATATTCTAAATTTTATTTTACCGGATTCAACTGTTGGGTTTGCCACATGTTCCGTCAAAACGTTGCCGTATGTCTTTAATTTTTCAACAATTCGTTGATATACTTCAGCATACTTTCTTCCTCCAGTGATTCTCCCGGCGAAGTAGATTGTATGTTTTTCAGTCATGGTTGTCGCTGTTACTGTCCTGCTATAAGAAATTAATTATAATCAACGTTTCTTGATACATGTACATTGTACCTCCTCTTATATTCAAATCTTTCATTTATAAAGGGTGCAATTCAAATAATCACCGAGTCCCATTCGACATATTAATATGATATACGAATAATCATTTGTATTCAAGTTCTTACTATGTTATTAGTTCTACTTTAATATAAAAAAGAAACCATTTTTATTTTTATGATCTTTTTATTTTTTTTTAAACAATTGCCATTGCATTCCTTGACAATTAGTACGAATTTGCACGTATTACGTTCAAATAATAATTTTCTCGTCAATCAACTTACAGTCAATGGCTTTCTTACTTGTAGGATGAAAATATTCTTCACTAAAACACAAGTATATCTAAATCCCAAAGTTTAGGAAACTTTAAAAAATGATAGCCAAGAGCATGTAAAACCCAAATAATGAAAATCTTAAGAACATGTTCAACTGAGTTCAAGGTGGTTTTCATGAAAAACAAATGTATCCGATTCCTTGATGGTTACCTTTGTATCGGTCAATGTTCGATGATAGACAAAATTTCATTGGTTTGTGTACACAGCATTGTTAAATGCAGCACGTCTTAAACAGTTGAAAGCTACCGCCATCGATCGTTCTGGATGACTGCACACAATTTTTATCTTTCCTGTGGACTCGTAATACACCTTGTTTTTTTTTTTGTCTCATCGGTTACCATCGAGTTGTTTTTTCCTCATGTCCTTCACTTTTAAAGGTGAATCAAACATAATTACTTATTAGCTCGCTTGAATTCATTTGGTTGACAGGTAGAAAACTCAGGTAACTTGGTTGGTCTACTCTTTTAAATCATAAAATACTGAACATTTCCTCTAAATTTCTCTCAAAATGTCTTATTATCATGACACTCGGAAAACACTTTTTACTTAATCACTTAATCAGCAAATATTTCTAAAATCCTACAACATGTTCTCAATGCTACGAAAAATCAACCGAAAACATATTTATAATCCGCATTAATGCAACCTCTGAGTTTTACATGGTAAGACGATGCAATCTATGCATTTTTATTTTAAAAACAAAAGTAGCAGATATATAGACAATTTGATTAATTTTAATGAAGGTCTATTGAATAATATTTACATTCTGTATTCATTACTTACTACTTACGGGAACCGGTTGATGGTTTTGTTAGAAGCTGTATGAACGACACCATATCTTTTTTTAACAACAGGTGAAAACATACTCAGTAAATTTAAATACGGTAAAAAAAAACATGAAAACTGTTGCTTAGAGATTGTTTAATTGACCTTATCTAATGAGTCATTCACTATGTAGATTATAACGCCTACTTAAGACATATTTTAAAACATATCAAGAGATAGACTTTTTAAGTTTGTGTACCTTTAATGAAATATCTAAGGAATATATCATTACATTGTAAATACAGACATCGGTCAATGGAATTGTTTTTTGGCAGGAAAATGTTTTTTTCGAAAGATACATGGATGAAAATAATTCCATTTTCCCGTGGTAGACACGAATAAGGATCTCTACAGAACAGTGCCCCTGTAGAATTATGATAATGTAGAGTAATGACCTGTAGAATAGTGACCCGTATACTTATGAACCTTAGAATAATGACCAGAGATTCGATACAAATTCACATCATAAACATTGAAATACCTCCCACTGAAGAAAGACCCCTCTCGTGTGGGGTTTTTTTCGTTGAGTATCTTTTTTGGAGCCTGATCTCTATTGCTCCGATATGAAAGTGGACAGGAAACATATTGAACTCTTTTAACAAACCTTATATATAATATTCGTTAAAAAATTATAAACTTTTAAAAAAAGATTTAGAGATGACATTTTAATAATCACGACCTTATAAACTATTACCAGGTATTCAATTATAACACTAAAGTAATATTTTCGTGATATCAATCTATGCCGTTACCATTTTATAGACTAGATCTTGTAGTACAATATTTAGTCAAATCATTAAATATGCAATGATAAACGATATGATACCATACGTTATTATATTATGCATATACATTTAATATGTCATCAATTTAATTAATATGGTATTACACATTTCATGATAAATTATAGGCCTCTATCACAGTTTAAAAGGCGTAGGTGGTCAAAAAATTAACCACCCGATCAACCTTACCTTTTCTTACAAATAAAGATTAAGCCTATAAATTTGAATTTGGTAAAAAATATGTTAATAAATATTATCTTTGAAATTATAATATTTTCTAATATATCTATATAGAGACTTTCTTCTTAAGGAGATCTAAAAATGGTATCAAATGGTTCCGGTCATCGATGCTTATAAAATATTGATTTTTAAATCTCTCTACTTACAGTTTGGTCCCTTCTTGATAGTAGAATAAGCATTAATCAAATAGGCATCAACTAAACATTTATAAGTGTATGGCACAGGTTTCTTGAAGACTTGCCAACAAAACTCCACGTGAGAGTCGTGTGATGGGAGTTATACAGCCATAACCAATTAAATGCAAGGATCATTTTTTTTACCAGATTCATCAGGTTTTATGCTGTTTACCCCTTAAGGAGATCTACATACCTGCTCTTTTATAGCAACAACGACAAAGTATGATTACATTTAATTGCAGGGTAATTTTTTTCTTAAAAAACATACACCTTCCATATTACATTTGCGTTTCTTGCATCTGTGTTCACTTACATTCATGATCTGAATAACGTATCATATTATGTTTAACACAGGTGGTTGGACCATAAGGCAAAGTAAAGAACATAAACATTTTGTCATACCTGAATGCATACTAACAATAATCCTTTTTTTGCTAGACATATCTTAAAGAGGAATTACTTGTCCTGTAACAAAGACATTTTTCCAATGACTTCGTCAGCGAATATTTGCGTTACCTTTTGAACATGGTCCAACGCTTATTTACATGCACAGACGCCCACGTATGAATTAAAAAAAACAGGAGGTAAACATGCACTTTAAACAAGATCTATTTTTAATTGTGCATTGTTTTCTTTATGGTTTGTTCTGTATAATCAATAAAGAGTACTGCTGACTTTGAAGGCATAACTGAAACGGCATACTTTGATTATTCCCAGTAAACGGTCGTTTAAGACTTCTTCTAAAACAAAAATTCAAGTAGAGTAATTTTTAAGTAATATTTGAAAATCGACACCTTCTTAGCTAAACAAAAAACTCGAGTCAGCTTTTCAATCATATTTTGTGTCACAAAATTGGTAAACAAGCATCCTTACGCTTTAAAAAGGTTTCAAATTAATACAACTTCTTCTCCAATGAATTCAGCTTGACGAGTTCGACCAAAGTTGGTGTCTGGTTAACTTACTTTTCACAGTTTTCTGCTGCAGTTGGATACGATTCTGGCAACCAAAATAGTTTAAAGCAATATTTACTGCCTCCATATCTTGCTTCTGTAAATTCGTTGGGACACCATTTTAATAATACTCGAAAATGATGAAAAAAGACAAAGTGACAAAGGTTTTGGAACAAATAATATCATTTACTTGAAGAAATACCTTTTATAAATACTGTTTATTTCTTAAAAGGTTAACTGTTTTTTTATCATTTTATTCTTTTCATTTATTTATTTTTTTGTCCATCCATTTAATCTGTGAAGCAAATTAAAATTCATTTGTACCATCATATTTTAAAAATACGTTACAACGTGTCATACCTGTAAAATATAGATAGATTGATATATAATACATCATGAAACAAAATTTAAACATCCTACAAAATCCCTTAAAAGGTTTGCGATCCTCGCACATATATCATCAACTTTGTTTATCACAAGAAACACATGTATACTCTGTACAAATGACACTTTTTCAGTGAAGAGATTTTATCAATTTCATTTATCAAGAACACACTCTTAAGAAAAACGACATCAATGTTATAAAAGTTTGAACATATTTAACAAGTCTTAATTTCATTTACTTACTTTTAAGTAATTGGGAAGAAAAGCGTGTAGAAAAAATAACTTTGAGAAAAAAATTGTTTTAAAAACAGATAAACTGTTCTCTAATTTCTAGCAGTTGCTTAGTATATTTCTAACAGCGTAGTTTTTATTACCGTTTCACGACCGCCATTTTGACAGTTTTTCCAAGAATTTAGCTAACAATTTTGAAATGAAAAGAGTGACATTTACAAAAGGTAACCTGTATATATTATTAAAGCTCAGATATCAAGGGTTCATACTATGTTCTGTGTCACAACCTTATGGTAACCATGGCAACACAATATAGTCACGAACACAACATTTGATGTATTTTGATTGTTTTTGTCATGATTAAAAACGAATATTAAATACTTTCTAAAATACAATTAATCAAATACTCATGCAATTAGCCAAGCTATGTGCCCCAACAATTTAGTTATAGTATTTTTTTAACCTTTGAATCTACCCATTTAGTATCTCAATGCTTTACCTTTTTAGCTCACCTGAACTGAAAGCTCAAGTGAGCTTTTCTGATCACTTTTAGTCCGGTGTCCATCTGTCCGTCTGTCTGTCTGTCTGTCTGTCTGTACACATTTTACATGTTCGACTTCTTCTCCAGACCCACCGGGCCAATTTCAACCAAACTTAGCACAAAGCATCCTTGGGTGAAGGGAATTTACGTTTGTTAAAATGAAGGGGAGATGATTAAAAATCATTAAATATTTTTTGATATTTTTTAAAAATCTTCTCAAAAACATTTGGCCAAAAAAGCTGTAACTTGTGTAGAACAGAAGCATCCAGAGTTAGTGTAGATTCAAGTTTGTTCAAATTATCCCCGGAGGTAGGGTGGGGCCACAATGAGGGTTCAAATTTTTACATAGGAATATAAAGAGCAAACCTTAGTAGGTTTAATCGGGTGACAGTTTTATCATGTTAGGTGCCTAAAAAATCTGCAATTTTAACCTGATTGAAAAGAGAATGGTTTGCATATATTTGTATAAGCGCAATAAATTTTATTTTCTTAAATATATTTTTTAAAAAAAAGAGATGAGTGGAATGAAATGCTAATAACATGTTATTAAATTGAATTTAAGTTGTTATGATAATCGCATGTAGTATTAAAGTATCAACTATTGTAGATTCCTTATTTTACACGAGTACTAAATTTCGCGACTCAACTGTTTTGCATCAAATCGCGAGAATATGAAATCGCGAACGCCGAATTTTTTCATCATAGTCTAATTTAATTATCAGAAAACTAAAAGCAACATTTTAAAACAAGCTAGATCTCTAATACGCAATTTGACGTCGATATTATTTCCTAGCGTCTATTTAAAAATCTACAGTAAACGGTCTACGATTAACTATGTTTGGAAGCACAATGGAACATACACGAAAACCAATACTTTAGAAGGATAATGTTACATTCGTGACCGCCAATACCATTGATCACATTCTGAAATTCATTTGATTTCTCTGTTGTAGCTGGCATTTCGCTGGCAAAATCAGTTCGTTATTAGAAAAGGTAGCTAAGTTGCGAAATTCATAAAATTCTTATCTCTTTCTACATGCATGCCCTCATTTCTAAAGAGATAACAAATTTGACATTTTAACGCGTTCCTTATAATCACTACGGTTCTTTTCCTATCCATATTCAATGATGTTAATGCTCTTCAATTGGTTTCTCTTTTCAGTCCCTCTCTCGTGTTTGGCGTTCATTCCTGACAACACAGAAAAACTTACGTCTGTGATCGGTGAATTGACAGAGAGAATTGCCGATTTGGAGGTGAGATTGTCTACACAAGAACATATTAACATAAATCTGGAGTCACGGCTAAAAGTGCAGGAGAAAAAGAATCGAGAACACGAAGACCTCATTAATGCATTATCTGCTCGAACGTGCACAACCTCAAAACAGTCTGCTTTCAAAAGACAACAAGACGAAATGCTGCACAAAAACAGTTTTAACAGTAAGTCAAGTTTCGACAGGAAAAACACTGAATCTTCCGTTGCAATAACTTCTAAAAGGTCAACAGTTTCCAAAAAGAGTGTAAACGAGCAAGTTATTAAACGTCGACATGGCATACATGATGCAAACAGCTTAATTAAAGATGTTCAAAACATTGACCGCGGTAAGGACAAGAAGGTAACGCTAGCATGTAAAAGAGGGGAAAAGTTGAAATGTTCTGTAGCTTCCATTATATAAATAGTGTTTGTTTGACAGGCCAATGCTTTTCGAGCGGTGTCAATTTCAAATGTTATCCTCCTAAACAGGCCCTTTTTATTTTATTATAATGAATGTGATTTCTACGGCTAACCGTACGCGCAAAATTTATGCGCATGTAACAATTCATTGTTTTACCCGTTGCCAAGTGTGTTGATAACGCTAAGGGTAATAGAACGGATTGTCAACTGCGTATTAACCAATCAAATTTCAAAATTTAACAGAAAAGTATAATAATGAGCACTGGGATTGTATTGATTTGTTGTTGTTTTTTTTGTTTTGTTGGAAAGGGGTTTTGAATCATAAAGAAGGCTGTTTTGATTGTAACTTTGTTTTTGATGTTTTCAGAAAGTAATAATTCGTCACATTAAAGGAATCATTTTTCTTGTTTGCTTAGATAGAGTCGCTTTCTATTCGTACCTTTCAAACACTGACATGCACCCCAAACCAAACCAGACGATAGTCTTCGATCACGTGGTCACAAACACTGGCGGGAAATTCAATTCCAAAACTGGAGTCTTCACCTGTCCTACACAAGGTGTTTATGCATTCTCGTGGACAGTGTACTGCAGTAATGGCGGCTATTTGATTTCCGAACTGGTGGTCAATTCACGGAGTGTAGGAGATATGCTCTGTAGCGGACAAGGGGACGACAATATCCGCCATACTTCAAGTGTAGCCGTGGTGGAACTTAATGAGGGTGACAGGGTGTATGTACGCACCCATCCCATAGCCGTGTTGAACGGTGTTCTATGGAGCGGCCCTACTTACCTTTCTTCTTTCAGTGGCTGGACTATCTTCTAGTGTACGTTTAAAGAATAAATAATCTAAGGTGTAGTTGACGATATATGCTAGTTAATTGGATATGTATTTATAACTTGTTTCTTTTTATATCAAGAGGCGTGGGAATGTGGGTTAACAATTAATTGATTCAATATGTGTGAAATCCAAGTAATATATTAAGGTCTTAAGGTCTAATTTTGTTCAGCTAAATGATTTTTCCCATTTAAATGGATAGTATAAATCTGAAGCTATCTTGCTAAACATCAGGGTTTTATTTAAATGATAAAATGTATATTATACATTAATGTTTGTAAAAAAAAAATGATAATTACACATCGTGTGTTACAAAGTTACTAGTAACAGTTCAAAGTTTAGTAAAACACACAAAAATGATTAAATCATGATAAATCATAATCTAATCTTTATTTTGACAAACCTGCAATTGGAAATACCTGAATTAATTTTATCAGTTGAAAGCGAAGCCTTTATGCAGGCATGCAGCCTAACATGTGTACTTTAATGCTGCTGTTTTAATATTCTCATTGGGTTGTTAAACCGTTTAAAAATCATTTGCAAATAAGTTCAAATAAAAAAATCGGTTTAATATATAGTTGTTTATCAAGCTGTCAATGAATAAGTCAACAAAGTCTCTTTTTTTCAAAGATTATTTTTACTTCATTCGTCAGACTGACAAGTTTAAATATGTACATACATAACATACAATGACACAAACCTTACTTATATCCAAACCACCATCTTCATATAGGGAAAATGATTCAACAAATCAAATTCCATTAATCCTAATTGTTATTTCATGTTTGAATTTGTATGTAAAGTTTTCTTTACATTTTCCTTTTTTCGTTCTAGTACATGTGAATAATCCACTCCCCATTCAACACACGCACGGTTTTCAAAAGATTTAAACTTTTGCATAGCCCATTCTTATTTTCTACTTTTCAAATACAGGTAGTTTGCAATATTAGCTGACCCACTTTACCTTAAATTGACATTACATTAATAGATACCATCACAATTAATCATGTGCGGATCCAGAAAATGTTTTCGGGGAGGGGGGGGGGGGGGTCTGACGGTTATTTGAGTTTACCGTGGGAGGGGATATTTATGCTAATTCTATAATGTAAATTTAAAGAAATTTAAATCTAACACAGGGTGAAGCTCTGCCATTCAATCAACTGAATGATAACTGAATGGTCTGGAAAGGTGACCGAATGGCACACATATGCCATTCAGTCATATTTCAGTCACCTTTCAATTGACTGAATGGCAGAGATGCATCCTGTGATTTTGCAAGGTGTCTACCCCCCCCCCCCACCCCCCACCCCTTACTCTAGATCCGAGCATGACAATTCATTTACTTCAGAGATCTCTAACCTGCAGAAACATTAACATGAAATCAGACATTTTTTTTTAAGTTAGACCCAATACACAAAGTTAAAATAAATCAAGCAGGGTGTGTTACATGTATGACTGAAGTATTGTCAAACTTATACCAGGCATTTATGGCATGACGGATCAATCATATGCTAAATAATAAATGTATATTGAAAACATTAGCCTTTATCATAGAAATAATTTGTCCAATTCAATGTATTCAATTCAATGTATGAAATTGTGTATTAACTAGTCGTTAATAATCAATCTAAAATATATTAAGGTAGACTTCTAGATTATGAATATACGATAAAAAAAATTCCAGCGACATGAGAGAGGTAGAAAACATGAATTATAACATATAGAGGGGTGAGTCTGAACCCTCAAACCAATTTTTAAAAAAAATGTCTTGAATATACGTAAAATTAAAATTAGGCCTCGACCCCCCCCCCCTCCCCCGAAACGCATGAAACACTTCATCCAACTGTTTTAAAATAAAATCATTAAGATCCAATTTGATCCCAGATATGCGATATTAAATATCAAACACACGAACATTCAAAAAAATCAAAACCGAACGATCCGCTCCGGATCTCATCACCTGACTGTGTCGAGTGTCTAAAAATAGACTGTAAACAAAACCATGTCAATATCACGAGTTGGTGACCGAAATCCCGGCGTCTAAAATCAATAGAACCGAACCGATTGTGACGTAACAGATCTTGTGACTCCGGTTCTTTGAATAAAACACCTGTGTTTTTGCTGTATGTCTGTCTGTCAGTATCGGATATTAGCCAGGTAAGTAAGATTTGCTGTAGCTGGACTTCTTTTGTATTCGTGGATCTATCTGTACATGTATGTAAACACACAAGTTCAATTATTGGGTCACTGTTTAAATCTAGTATATTAGGGTTGTGTTTAATTTTATTTTGCAATTTTTGTTCATTAATTAAATATGTAATCAACTGATGTTATATTCATTCATTTTTTTTTATTTTAAACTTTTTCTAAGATCTTTTATTGTTCCTTGATCTATCATATTCAAATGTTAATACATGTCGTTATAAGACAGAATTAAACATTACTTCAGACTTAATGTTTGGCGATGAAATGAGCGGTCAGGCATTTTAAATGTTGAAAGCAACTATTCACGCTTATAAAGTATATATAATTTTTCATTAATATTTCGAACAGAATAGATTGCCCTATTATCGGTTCTGTAGAAATACAATTCATTTATAATTTTTTTTTTTAATTCGGAGAGTCTTTTATTCAATTTCAAAATTTGGAATATTTCAGTATTTTTTTTCGTAAGTAAATACATGTGTTTGTTAGCATTATTGCGTGGACCCTGAGGTCCACGCAGAAAATATATAAGCGAGGTTAAACCGGATGCTATGGGGAAAATTCAGCCTGCGCATGAGCTAGCCTGGTTCCTATGCGTAATGGGTATCTCAGGGAACCAGGCTAGCACACGTTTATCTGAATCGGGATCGGGATTTCGTGCCGTATGCACACATAAGTTAAAAGGCGCTGTAATTGTAAAGTTGTCGGTAAACAGTACAGAAACAAAGTATTCCTTTTTAAAAATGATTGGCATGTGATATGAACTATCAGTATTATGAAATAAGTTAATGTTATGCCGAAACTACAGCATGCATCAAATAGCATAATTTGCAATGTTTTGTTGTGTTCCGAATACACAAGTAATTTAACTTTACTTTTATAGTAGGCGAGGCTAGAGAAATTCTCGATTAATTTTTTTAAGCATTTAAGTATGATTGAATAATTATGTCACTGTATAAAAGTTTAAATCTCAAGAAAATTGCATCATATGAATATGAAATTTTTAATTTACACAAAGCTGTCACTGCATAGTTAACAAAGTAGTGCGAATCGTAATGTGTGCGCAAATAGTAAAATTCACCGAATGCCTGATACTGTACATGCAAACTTCATTCATAGATAGATCATAATTATTTTAGAAGTATGAATCCTTTAAATTCTGAGATAAAAAGTCAGGGCTATACATACATATATACGTAATACAACGTACAAATTTAGTGGTTAAAAGCAGAGGGCTAGAGTCGGTGGAATCTCTGATAATCTTAAGGCTTTCACTTTTTCGTTGGAAACACATACAAATGGTCCACGTATTGTAGTCCTTTTTTAAAGGACAGCAACTTGTTTTAAATATTAGCAGAAAAATGTATTATAATAAAGTTTGTATAACGAGGTAACAAAATCATTCGGGTATTTGGCAATATTACAAGGGATTATGTGTTCAAAATGTGAAGCAATGATATTTCATTTATTCCAAAAGTAAACATTTTCATTTAAAAGGACATGTGCACTTATGGGTCCAAGTAAAAAGTGAAAAAAATGAAAATTCAAATTAAGCATTATTTTATATTTATTAATATTCAGACTATAAGAATCAACAAGTTTTAGCGCTGAATTTAGTGTATAAAATAGCACGAAGCTTTAAAACATAGTACGAGTCAGCCGACATTTATGATTCTATAAAGTAATTCGAGGACGGGTATTCAATTCAAAGTAAGTGTTTACTGTCAGACTAATCGTGTTCAAACTTGTGGAAAAGACAAAAGACGCATTATACATTTAGAAAACTCCTGTGAAAAAAAGTTTGCACAACATTAGGCAGGTACCCAAAATATGAAAAAACGTATGAAAATTTCGAGGATTTTCCTATAAGTGGCAGCTTTTACGTGCATGACCCATGTTTGAACCCACTTATGGAATAAATTATTTCAAACAGTAACGTGGGTTCTACCTAGATAAAAATTGCACTGAAAAGGGGCTCGTTCTCTACAGCTTAAGTGCACTTGCTTTTTCATATGAAATAAGAGTCAACATGCATGTAAACTCTCTCTCTCTCTCTCTCTCTCTCTCTCTCTCTCTCTCTCTCTCTCTCTCTCGCTCTCTCTCTCTCTCTCTCTCATTAAAACGCGTTTCAATCATATCATTCAAAGTTTGTATGTCTGCATTTTAATAGAATGTCTACTGAAAAAGAAACACTACAACGGCGTAGCCAGCCGGTACCAGGGGAACAACAAGCCCCACCAGCCCAGCCCCCATCGGGCTTCACACCCAACCCACAGGGCGCTAATCCAAACAGGCACCTGCCGCCACCATTACACGGGGCTAACCTTCCATCACAACCACAGAATCTACCACAAGGTGGCTATCAACAACAGCCGCAATATATATACCCACAAGTACCACAATACGTTTTGCCCCAGAACCCTTTGTTGTCACAGCAACCACCTACGGGATACATTCGTTACAATCTTAACCACCCAGTTATGTTTTGTCCGACGCCAGCTCCAAAGAAATCCATTTTAGAGGCGTATCTGCTACTGATTGTGCTAGGCTTGTTCGGAGGACACCATTTCTACCTTAGACGTCCTGTATGGGGTATTTTGTACTTTTTCTCCTTCGGATTACTTGGCGCAGGATGGCTGATTGATATTTTTAGACTTCCGGTTTTGGTGTCACGATGTAATAACGACGCTTCACAACAAAACCCAAACCTAGCTAAGAAAAAGCATTTAGATGACGCATATGTGCTCTGGTTTCCAGGCGGTTTTCTAGGTAGGTTTTATTTTAGACAATAGTGAAAAAGCGAAAGGCAAAGTCAGGACTATAAATTTGTTTTTCTTTGAAGAGCAATACCATTTTAAATGGATAAAATATTAATGGTTGAAATACATAAGAATAAAATATTCAAAAATCTTAAAAGAGTGGACGAGTGCGCGTTATATTTACAAGCATAGTAGATGGAAAGATAGTATTCATAATTCATTTGATTTAATTTTTTTTCAATTAAGTAACGTGATAACAGCGTTAAACTACCTTCTTTTTCTATTCAGGTCTACATCATTTCTACTTGAATAACATTGGCCTCGGAGTTCTGTATTTGTTCACTTTCGGACTCTTCGGTGTTGGTTGGTTAATTGATGCCTGTCTGATGCCATACCATGTTAAGAAAGCCAACTCAAACATTCCAGATTGCATTGAGAAAAGCGCAGCCGCGACTTGCATCCTAGCTGTTTCTCCTGCGGGACTTCTCGGGGCTCATCATTACTATTTAAATAGAATCGGGTTCGGGCTTCTCTATACTTTTACTTTTGGTATTTTCGGTGTTGGTTACATTGTTGATTGGTGTCGTTTCCCAATCTTGCTTAAGCGCTATAACAAAAGTAAAGAAATTGGTCATACTTCTCACAAACACCTCGATGACGCCTATCTCCTTTGGTTTCCACTCGGATTTCTCGGGTTTCATCATTTCTACCTGAACAGACCTGTTTGGGGGCTTCTGTACATGTTTACCTTCGGTTTGCTCGGCATTGGGTGGCTGATTGATTTATGCCGGATGTGGAAGTTGGTAGAAAATTGTAACAAAGAAATCGATGAAAGAGTGCATCTTACCCGGAATAATCGGAGTGTAGCTAATCCCAACTATATTCAAGGACAGTATTATGGCAACATGCCGACAACAACTGGTAAGAAAATAAATGTGAATGTTACAAATTATAAACCCCTTCATAAATATGTATAAAACCCATTTTCAGTGCTGAAAAAGTATGATAATACACTTAATGTGGTTAATATATCTTTTGGTAACTAGTCTCTGTTATCCAAATTATTTCTTGGTAAATGTAAATGTTACAAATTTTGAAATTATAAACCCCTTCATAAATATGTATACAACCTATTTTCAGTGCTGCAAAAGTATGATAATACACTTAATGCCGTTTATAAATCTTTTGGTAATTAGTCTCTGTTATCCAAATTATTTCTTCGTGAATGTACAGATTTCTTTTTGTATTCTATGTTTTACCCATTTTAATGGCTTCCTTATATCTTAAATCTAGTTGGCGGTCATGTGCCGGTCAGCTACGGTCAGTTTGGTCCCTGTCCACCGGGATATTCCAACCCACATCCGGGGATTTATCCAACACAACAAAACGGTGAGTTGACAAAAACAATAGGTAAATGAAAACAAAATCACTGTTAAAAAAAAAACAACACTTTAGGAAAATTGTGAGCATCGAAATGAAGTCGTCACTAATAGACATTGGCTTTAATATCTGAAACTCACTTAATCGGAAAGAATTATCGAAATAAAAAAAGATTATGCTGATTATGTCTTATTAATAAAGACAAAGTGCCATGCATGATTTAGGTTTATCCTAATTAGGTACTTATATATGTAGTAACTTTCAAAGTTATGTAAAACTGAAAAGGTACATAAACTAATTCTTGCAGTCAATATTTAGCAAAAACTTTATCTATTTGAGCTGACATTCTACCAATACATGCTCATTGAAGGGTTTCTTTTTCAGTTTATAAGTAAATCCTTCAACAGTGGATAAAAAGGCGCATACATGTTAATGTACAGATGATCACTGCTAAATTAAGAACGTTTATAGTCCTTTATTTCATTCAATTATCTCAACACATCATATTTTTCTTTAAATTTTCTTAAAAGAGAACAGAAACAAAGGGAAAACACCGTGGATATGAAACACTTTGATTAATATATTTTTGAACAGCACATTCAAATATCACATTTAAATATGTTATACTGTCCTTTTTAACAGGATATGGTGCAGTTCCTGGAATGAATGACCAACCCCCTCCATACGAGGCCGCGTCAATTCCTACCAAAGGTCACTAGTTCAAAGGTCAAAGTCGCGATATAATGGCCTTTATGCAATCGACGTCACTAGCGTCCAAAGTTTGTTTTGGAATTTGTTACAGGTGTATTTGATATTTCTAGGATTAAGAAAGTGTCTGAACTTTCTAGTGTGGGAACTTTGTATAATGCATACATCAGATGTTATTTATAGCTATATCCGATGTTGAAACTCATTTTATCATCATTTAAAGTTATGATTGACGGACCTGTTGTATAATAGCATGGATTGTTCAAATTGCTACAAATATGTCTGAGCTAGAAGATAAATATAGCATAGGCTTACTTAAAAAAAAAACCTGTTTTAGAATAAATTGATGTTTTAAAATAGTTTTAATGCAAATATTTTTTATATATTAAAGTAAAGTTTTTTAGTACAATAACGATTATATAGCCTATCTGTATGTTACATGTACGTTTCGCTTGAGCAATAAAAGCGGTTTGTTGTATTTGATTTACATACTTGTTAATGTCCTTTTAATATAGGCCTGATATATCTCTACAGCTATAAAGCTATGGATAATTATGCAAATGTCATAGTTTCCTAAAGAAGAGATAATTTCCTTAAGTTTTGATAAAGTGAATTTTATTAACCATGGTATTTTAGTCTTACTGCTGCCGAATTTACAGAAACCCCTTATTTTCACCGGTGACAGTTAATTACTCGAATTCTCTTACCCCAACGTTGGAGCCCCTTATGCAATTATAACAGTTAATTATACTAATATTATATGATAAATACTGAAATCTGATTGGATTAGACGCAGTTGATACAGGTAGTATACATTTATTGCACAATGGTGAGGGAAATATGAAGATTAAAATTTTATTCCCCAAAGAAAAATCATATAATTTAAAAATTGAAAATTATTTTTCTGGGGGAATAAATTATCATTTTACCCGAACATTCATGCAATAAAAGTTTTATCATACGGGACAACAAATGATGATACAACATATATTGATTTTTTTTTCTTTTTTGCTTGTCGAGATTTTTGATAAAACTAGCCCCCCCCCTCCCAACCCTATCAATTTTCGTCCGACGCCACTGATATGTATCAACGCAATATGCTTTGGTTTAATAGAAATATAGCGGGTGTGTACAGGGATTATTTCTATAAACAATTTTTCATTAAAAAAAAAAAATAAAACTTAATATTTAAATTCAGTCATCAATTTCAAAATTTTTTATTTTGTGAAAACACGATTGAAACCAAAAAAAAGTTATGTAATGTAAAATTTCGTTATATTCAAGCTTTTTAGCTCACCTGAGCTAAAAGCTGAAGTGAGCTTTTCTAATCAAAATTTGTCCGTTGTCTATCGTCTTTGGCGTTGGCGGCGTTGTAAACTTTTCACATTCTTCTTCTCTAGAACCACTGGGCAGATTTCAACCAAACTTGGCACAAAGAATCACTGGATGAAGGTGATTCAAGTTGGTTCAAATGAAGGGCCACGCCTTTTTTAAAGGGAAGATAATTTAGAATTATTGAAATTTTTTGGTATTTTTCAAAAATGTTCTTCTCCAAAACTATTAGGCCAGAAAAGCTGTTACTTGAATGGAAGCATCCTCAGGTAGTGTTGATTCAAATTTGTGCAAATCATGGTCCCCGGGGGTAGGATGGGGCCACAATGGGGGAATGGATTTTTACAGAAGAATGTTTAGAGTAAATCTTTAAAAATCTTCTTTTCAAACACTATCCGGCCAGAAAAGCTTAAACTTGTGTGGAAGCATTTTCAGGTAGTGTAAGAATCATGGTCCCCTGGGGTTGTGTGGGGCCACAATGGGGGGATCAGGTTTTACATAGGAATATATAGAGAAAATCTTTAAAAATCTACTTCTCAAAAACTAATAGGCTAGGAAAGCCCAAATTTTAGTGGAAGCATTGTCAGGTAGTGTAGATTCAAGTTTGTACAAATAATGGTCCCCAGGGTTAGGGCGGGGCCACAATGGGGGAATGGATTTTTACATAGAAATATATAGAGAAAATCTTTAAAAATATTCTTCTAAAAAACTATTAGGCTAAGAAAGCTCAAATTTGAGTGGAAGTATCCTCAGATAGTGTAGATTCAAGTTTGTGCAAATCATGGCCCCTGGGGTTAGGGTGGGGCCACAATGGGGTAATATATTTTTACATAGGAATATATTGAGCAAATCTATAAAAATCCCCTTCTCTAAAAATATTAGGCCAGGAAAGCTCAAATTTGAGTGGAAGCATCCTCATATAAAATAGATTTAAGTTTGTTTAAGTATGGTCCTTAGGGGTAGGGTAAGGCTACAGTGGTGGCGAAATATTACAAAGGAATATATAGAGCAAAGTTTAAAAAATCTTTTAAAACAATTTGGCCAGAAAAACTTAAACTTGTGGAAGCATCCTCAGGTAGTGTAATTCAAGTTTGCAAAATCATAGTCCTTGGGGGTAGGGCGGGGCCGCAATGGCGGGATGAATGATTACATAGGAATATATAGAGAATATCTTTATAAATACCCTGGGAAAGTTTTCAGTCCAAAAAGCAGTAACTTGTGTGAAAGCACAGGTTGTGCAGATTAAAGTTTTATGAAACCATGATTCCCTAGAGAAAAGTGGGGCCACAAAATTGGGGGGGGGGGGGGGTATAAAGGAATGGAGAGAAATACAGGTACAGGTACAACAACAAAAGGGGCTTGGTATTTACCAACAAAAAATATGTGGATAAAAATTGACAGATTCTAAATTTTTTTAACAAGGTCTACTGTACTAAGTTGTCAAGATATTTTGATTTTGATACTGTTATGTTAATTTGATCAGAGTTAAGGCAATTGTTGCTCAGGTGAGCGATGTGGCCCCTGGGCCTCTTGTTCTTGTTTATATTTTGTCAGCGTTAAAGGTTTAACAAATAATGTTTTTTTTTTACTTGAAAGGCTAATAATATTTACTTTTAACGAAAAGGAAGCAAACGATATGTTTAATGTATATTTTTCCGTTATCTGTTATCTCAAAAACTTTGACTATGAAGCAATGTTATGGTTCGCACTGTTCATATACGCATCATGCTGATAAAAACTACTATTAGCGCGCGAAGCGAGTTCTACCGGCAAGGCGTGTGTGAATAGAAAATTCGGACTATTTGCACATTCATTCAACGGATTTTTTTGGCGTCAGAAAATCGGACCAGTAATGCCTTGTTTTAATCGTCCCAGTAGTTCCCTGTAATTATGGTTTCCCATTTCACACTCTCACGATAACAAGATAAAAGACTATGTACATGTACATGCATTGTAAATAACACAACGCCAATTTCCATTACTTTTAAGACTAACGGAGTTATCGTCCTTTCGAGTGATGTCACAATGGATTTCTTGCACATTGATCCGAGTATATCAGAATTTTTCGGCGTCAGTAAATTTCGACCCACAATGCAATTCCTCAATGTCGGCCGATCTCACTAGACTGTATACTATCTCGCGAGAATCAAAGTAAAACTTTTGAGAAACAGATAAATTGTGTAATTTCCAGAACATCATGCTTTTTAAGTAAACAAAACAATATTTTTCACGTAGTTTTTTCTAGAGTGTTTTCAAAGAGGCAGACCATACTTGACCGACGTGAACTTTGACGTCACAAAAAGGGGAAACTACTCTAAGTAGTTATTGTAAATCTAAATACCAAAATCTTCTCAAAATCTTGCAGAGCTAACGAATCGGGACATTTCTTCAGAGATAGGAAACAGCTGTAACTTGCTTTCATTTGGATGAATGCTCACATTTATTTTATTCACTATATTTACGGTAATTTCCAGGAACGTTTTTTTAAATGGGGCGTGGCAACATCATTCAAAAAAACCGCACAAGCAAAAAGAAAAATTTAAATTCTCAAAATCAGGAAAATTCTAATCGGGGTGAGGAATGGGGAGTGCGTGGTATGCCTTTAGCTCTTTAGCTGCTCAAAAGTGTCTTTATTTTCACTACTTTTTACGGTATTACATGCTCCCGGGAGATCCATTTTCCTTATGTGATCAACAAATTTTTTTATATGTAAATTTGATTTTTTTTTTTTAAACGGGGTAGGGGGGACTTTGTGATAAGTCAGTTTTTATTTGTAAGTTTAAGAAAAATGTCTGCTGCTAGAAAAGAGGAAATAAACTGCAATGTACATTATGTTAAAATCTTTATTATTCAACAACATTTTATCTGAGATAAATTCTATACTGACGTGCGACCAGTATATAAACAAACTGTGTAAAATCAGATTTTTGATCCGCTCCGACAAATTCTGATGTCGCTACACTTTGTTCAGCGACTATCAGAATTTCGGAGCGTTATTAAGATCTGATTTTAATCAGATTGGTATATAAATAAATAAAAAATCTTATGAATTATGAATAATGAAAATTTACTGGAAAATAGGTATATTTATTTTATTTTGCATTCTTCATTTACTTTACGTCACTACTTTTATTTTTATTGATTTATCATAATTCATTTTTGATCACCTGCTGCGCTCGCCCCGACAGTCGCACCGTAAAACATATTAGTGTGTAGTCATTTTGATGATATATTCAAAGGAAGTGTTCCCTACGAATACTCACAGTACATAGATAATGAAGCATGCTTACAGGAGGTGTCCTATGTTTGAAAGAAGTGATCCCTACAAATACATAGATAATGAAGCAAGTAGATACATGTATCACTTTGTTACAAAAATAGATATTGAACCCAATATTTTAAAAATATGCTTGGAATCATAACTGACTAATAAAATCATATGGTACTGGATAACTGCCAGTGTTATTTTCGCCCCGTGTTATTTTCGCTTTTCTGCACTTGCCAATAGTTTTGCCCAGTCTTGAATTCATCAAGCAATTGGTGTTAAAAGAAATAGAATAGGACACATTGGATTTTGCCAAGTCGTAAATTCGCCCAGTGACAACGAGGTCGAAAATAAAACGGGGGCGAATATTTCCCTGTATACAGTAATACATTCATATGTAATCACGATATCAGTGTGGTTAAACACTATTTTACTTGACGTAAGGGCTGATCCGCGAGTCATCATTCTTAGTAACATCTTTTGTAAAACTGTACCGCATAATTTTGCCAAAGATGGCAGTTTTGTAGTAGCATAAGATGTTGGTTCCTGAAAAACAAAAGCGGCTATAAAATCTCAAAAAAAAAATAGTATATTTGATAACATATTTTGATTTTTTGAAAAATGTATATTCAGATTGGCGCGTAATAATTATCCACCATTATATAAATAGTGCCTGTTTAGGAGGGTAACTGTTGAAATCGACACCCCGTGAAAACCATTGTCAACCAAATCATGTCAAAAAATAGGTGTGTTGACATTAGTAAAGCATGAACTAGTTTTATATCTGATACATGTGGGTATATATGTCTATTGTTTACAATAATCGTTGATAAAAACAAAATC
Organism: Magallana angulata; assembly: GCF_025612915.1. Classification (NCBI taxonomy): domain Eukaryota; kingdom Metazoa; phylum Mollusca; class Bivalvia; order Ostreida; family Ostreidae; genus Magallana; species Magallana angulata. The sequence continues at coordinate 25,570,789 of NC_069112.1, forward strand.
ATCACTCCATACAAGGAAGTTACAAATGCAGTATAAAGAAGGATAGCTGTTAAACCAATTACCACAAATATTATTCTTCTCTAAAATGTGATATTTTTTGTCATTAACTATTGAATAGGAAAGAAAAAAATCCAAATAATTTGTAGTTCAACTGTTCTCAATAATACTTTTGCAGAGCTCTTCTTCATAAAGAGATAAATATAGTCTAAAAATGACCATGGTCTTAAAGCCCCCTTAAGTAATGTTTATTACAGTTGCGTGTGAGTCCATTTTGACCCTTTTAACGTTTTAATATTAACCTTTTTTTTCAAGCTGAATATTTCTCTTGATCCCTTTTTAATGGCAGAGACGGTGATTTGTTTATTTTTTTCTCTTAACTGATTGCAGCTTATTCAATAACTGTGTAGGTTAAAGTATTTTACTACTTTCGTTGTGTTCTGCGAATGAAAGAATTTTTAAAAAGAAAATATATGAGAGTTTAAAATTCAAAATAACTTTTTATAAATTATATCCCTTCTTTTTCATTTCACTACATTTGGCTACGCTTCATATTTTACTTTATCATCTGCATGACAATTACACTATCAGTGTCTAAAAATATAATGTTATTCAATTGTCTTTATCACGGGAATTTGATCGGGGAATATTGAACAGAATCCGGCGTCCAGGCGAATTGTGACGTCACGCAGGTGATTTGAATAAAACACCTGTGTATTTATGTTTGTATTTTTGTCAGTGTCAGACTTCAGCCACGTAAGTAAAACTTGATGAAGCTTGACAATTTTAAGTTAATTTTTTGTAGTAGTTTCTAAATATTCAATTATTAATTTTATTATCATATCATATATTTGTTTATATATTGTTTTGAATGTGTATCTATGTTGATCAAATATATACCAATAATGCCGAGTCTGTCTGTATACTGTTTGTATTTTTTAATTTGCATCTTGAAGGAACCTAGTTTACAATAAACTAATTTCAATAAATTTTCATATAAAATTAGAACTCCTTTGCCTTTCGTGTAATAATTGTTATGTAGGTGACGTGCAATAATTTCTACAAGAATTAGCGTACTCTTAATGTGAAAATTTTAATATGATTGGTTTAAATGGTGGAACATCTGAATTTCTTGTTTAAAAAATCCGTATCAATTAAATTCTTGAAGAAATGTGTTTATAGTTCGAGAAATAAAATTTATGCGGTAAATTATTTTCTCATGGGATAAATACTTCGTCTCGTAAAATATATAATTTAAGGATGATATCTCATTCATAAGGTGAACCATGATAAAAACAAAAGTGGTAATCATAATCTTAAAGCAAACGAGTTTGCTTTAGAAAAAAAACGTAAAATAGGAGTTGCAAAAATGCCATTTCTGCAATACACATGTAACATAATTATTTAGCTCAATTTTGATGCTTAGTATTTTTGGCATTTAAATGTTCTTAGAATGAACACAGAAATAGAAACTCAACAACAATGCACCCATCCGGGATCTGACGGTCAACAAGCCACAACAGACCAGTTCCCGCCAGGCTTACCAGTCAATCCGCAAGGTGCTAATCCGAACGGGCACCTGTCGCCGCCATTACATGGGGCTCACCTTCCGGCGCAGCCACGTAGTCTTCCACAATATGGCTACCAGCAACAGCAACCGCAATATGGATACCCACAATACGTCTCGCCAACAAATTCGCCAGACTCTCAAAAACTGATGGGGGAATACGAGGGGAACAGCCACAATCACGCGGCTATGTGTCCAGAGCCAACGTCACGAATACGTGTTTCTCTCATTGAGGCTTACTTATTGATGATTGTCCTGGGCATATTTGGGGCGCACCATTTTTACCTAAAACGCCCACGATGGGGACTTCTCTACTGTTTCACTTTTGGTTTACTCGGCGCTGGATGGCTTATTGACATCTTTCGACTTCCGGTCTTGGTTTCTCGATGTAAAAATGAAGCTTCTCATCCAGATCCAAGCCTTGCCAAGAAAAAGCGTTTGGATGATGTTTATGTGTTGTGGTCTCCAGGTGGTCTTATGGGTTGGTAATATTATACTGTAAAGGTGAAAGCGTTACAAGAATTATGAGATATTTATCTATCGTAGATAGAATTATTATAGTAAGATTACACATAAAACTGATTCATTGACTTGTGTAAAGCTCCTTATTTTCCAATTTATTTTTGACCAGGGCTCCATCATTTCTACTTGAATAACATCAAGCTGGGAATTTTATATCTTTGCACATTCGGAATTTGTGGTATTGGTTGGTTAATCGATGCCTTTCTAATGCCGTACCATGTAAAAATCGCCAATTCTGACAACCAGGATTCCACTGAAAAAAGATTTACAACGACCTGCATCCTTGCGATTTCTCCAACGGGACTCCTCGGAGCTCATCATTACTATTTGAACCGATTTGGTTTTGGGCGTCTCTATAATTTCACTTTTGGGATTTTTGGCATAGGATACATCGTAGATTGGTTTCGTTTTCCAGTTTTACTAAAGCGCTCTAACACAGCCAGGACAATGTGTCACAGTTCCCACAAACACCTTGATGACGCTTACCTTCTCTGGTTTCCACTCGGATTCCTCGGGTTTCATCATTTCTACTTAAACAGGCGTGGCTGGGGACTACTGTACATGTTTACTTTTGGTTTCCTTGGCATTGGGTGGCTCGTCGATCTTTGCCGGATGCGGACGTTAGTAGAAAATTGTAATAGAGACATTGACGAACGAGTGCATCTTACCGGAAGTAATATAGGTATACCTAACCCGACCTATATCATTGGGTAGTATAACAATAAAACGCCAACAATGACAAAAACATGCTTGTTAATAAATTTTATGTAAATTACATATTTAAAATTGTATTCGGTTAAAAGGTACCAATTTAGGTACGCTGTTGATTCGGTATGATAAGTTCAAAGTGGGGTTTAGAGGTGGGCTTTTGTTTTCTAAATCAACAGTATTTAGCCTCATCGACCTAATTTTTTTTCGTTTATTGTCAGTCGGGGGTCACGTGCCGCTCAACTATGGACAGACGGGTCCCTGTCCACCGGGATACTCCAACCCACATCCGGGTATTTATCCAACCCAGCAGAACGGTGAGTTTGAATCACAAATTGACAACAGGGTACCAGACACAGGTTATAATTTGGTTTCACTGAATCAGATAATTGGAGTAAATAACAAAAAGATAGTCAAACCCCACAGCAACGTAGAGAATCTAAGTAAGATACATGTAGGTGGTGTGTTAATTTCACCTAGATAAAAACAGCGGATTTAAAATCTAAAAAAAAAAAAAAGCATTTACCGAAAATGTACGTCGTAACCTTTGGCAAACACAAATATATATATATATATATATCGAAACCCGTCTCTCCCCCCCCCCCCCCCCCCCCTCCACACACATACACACTGGAATATTTTTGAATCTGCGCATGTACAGGAACCGATAATGCACATAATAGTAAAATTAAGAATGATTCAATTACAGATCATCTCTGTTGCGTTATCACGAATTAACTCCGCAGTAACTTCTTGTTTTCAATGAATGCGTTTTATTTAGCTTCTATAGCAATTTTCATCTTTACATATCTTCTCTTCGTGGTAACTTAAACACCTTTGATTTTTTTAACAGGATATGGTTCTGTTCCTGGAATGAATGACCAACCCCCACCATACGAGGCCGCGTCGATTCCTACCAAAGGTCACTAGTTCAAAGGTTAAGGTCATGGTGATTTGATCGTTATACATCCAAACGTTACAGCTGTCAATTATTAATACTATTTAAAGTACAAGTTAACTATAAATTATGAAAGTATGTTATATTTGTTAACCAAATGTTTTATTACACTGTTTTATGCATTATTATGTAAAGCACGCAATTGAAGCTGAATAATAAATAGTATTAACTCTTGCGTTTTATACGTGAAACTTTCAAGACTATATTTAAAATTACTGACAATAAAAACATAAAAGGTCCACTAGATTTAGGAAGTGTATATTATAATTGTTCGTATTCCGTCAATTTACACCACTGTCTTTAGTTTTTACTTATTAAGATTTCACTTGATGTAAACAAAATTAAATCAAGCTTGGTCTTTATTTTGATACGAAGATACGAAACTTTTGGTTTGTTAAAACTTTGGAGGTAAAAATAGCTACTGATAATTCATAAGTAAAATACAATTATCTGAAATTGGTGTTCTAGTATCCTTAATGCTAGCTGCTGATCTGTAGCCCTATGGTTGTACCGTGGAGCTATAGTATATTGTAATCTCGGTTTAATATATTTTATTATCATATGGGCCGAACTTCAAAAGAAATGTTCATTGATTAGGATTCAAACGCGTTTTTTTTATTTGATTAGTTATACAACAAAACGATGTATTTATGTTTGGTATTTATTTTTGAATGATCCCTCTGGGAAGTTATAATCACGTGATGCAATTCTGAATCATTCTTGCAAAGATAGCTTTAAAATCGATTTCAACATGAAATATGAAAAAGGCAAAACCTTTTACATACCTCTAGCACTACCATCCTATATCTACTTACTTGTAATGTTTGCGTTCATAACCCTATAAAAGCAATGATTTTTGCTAAAAATTTTGATACTTTAAATATCAAAACTCAAAAATGAATAGTAGACTTACCAAGTTAAAAAATTTGCTATAATAAGTTGCATTCTTTGACGACAAAGATGACTTTACATGAATCATGATAGGCATAATGGACAATTACAAAGAATGAATTATCGTCTACGGCAAACACCTCTTGAATTACACTTAACTATGAACAGTGTGATATTCTAAAAAATAAGGAGTTCAAATTTCAGATTTACCATCTGGAATTTTTTCATATTGTTCAAGTGACAGGATAAGGATAAAGAGTTAATTGCAAAGAGGGAATTTGGGTCATTTTAAAAAGTTCTGGTTTGATTTGCTTCAGGGCCAGACAAAACCAGTCCTGATGAAATTTGTTACTGCAGTATTTACAATCAGAATTATCACCACCCCTATTAAAATCGGTAATGAAAATTCTACGTGGATTTAATATCATAAAAAGATTATATCCTCATTTTTTGAGTAGAATTTGTCGTAACTTACATCGACAATTCTTATGTTTCTGAGATTATTTAGCCAAAGTGCTTGATTTCTGGCCTTCATTTATCATTAGTTATTAGGTTGATACCCAAACCTTTGAACTTCTTTATATGCAGGCAAATTCTTCGTCAGAGGTCATAAGGCAATATTACTCTAAAAATTTTCAGCCTAATATTTTGCAAATGGAAAAATTTATATCCTCAAACTAATTTATGATGTGTTATATTTTCCCTATTAATCATGTTTTATCGTTTTAGCTAACACTTGTGCTTTAGGTTTAGCTGTTAGCTATTAGTACACTATTACACATGGTTTTCAAGCCTTTCATACATATATTTGCTCTTTCAATTACTTAGATATGCATGTATCATATTCCATATCAATATAAGTTTTTGAATATCAAAATAAATGCTAATTCAGCGTGATATAGGCAATCATCAATACTTTGGTCTTTTAAAAATAATTACCGTTAGTATTTTTTTTCCAGTCAAATGGTCCAGCGCCAGGATATTTTCACAAGTACACCTTTAAAAGGATGACCAAAAATACCGAAAACGGACCTATTAAGTTTGTTTGTTTTTATTATTTAGTTCACGTTTGTAAAATCATATTTAGGTATGCAGATGTTTTGATCAACAGAATTATTGCAAATATAACAATTCTGTTTCAATAATATCCACGGATAAAAATATAAACGATCCAAACTTTCCAACAGACACTCGAAGATATGGATAAAAACATTTTAAAAAAGTATTTCCCAAAAGAAAAATGACAAGAGAACAAGAAAATGAAGCATGTGAAATAAATATTGACTAGTTTTTATTAATTAGCATAATTTCGAGTCTGTATATATTAATGGAATATGCAGTGAAACAAACTATATAATTATGTAGTTTTCATGAATATCTAATAGAATAGGCAGGATGTTTTCTTGTGTATGAGATGTGTAATATTGCCTGTATATTAGTAATAATTCATCTCATATATTGATTGTTAAATTACATTTGAGACGTTGCTTTTGCTGTGTACATTTAAGCATTGAATCATTATTTTTTGAAAGATATAGTCTCATAACTGCAGCGGTGTGTGCATACAAATTGAGTAACGCGCTAGCTTTCAAAAAATAATGATTTAATACTTATATTTACATTTTTTTAACTTCTTGCCTTGTCTGCAATTGTGATTTAAACGTCAAAATTTCTGTTTTATCCTAAATGTAAGTTCAAATTAACGGAAGAGCCACTGTAACAGCCACAAGCGTGAACTTTGATTCTCGCTTGTGACGTTGCATTTTACAGCGTTCAACGTTTGTGACGTCATAATAAAACTAGTCATTCTAACCTATGAGTACCCTGTGTGTGTTACGGTCTTATAACTGCAGTGTCTTTTCACACACTTTACATGCAAACAATATTTGGAATGTAAATATAGACAAATATTTACACATACCGAGCATGATTCCTTCTATTTCTTACGGAAACTTCTGCTATTTCATAACTCTATAGAAACTGACAGGACTGAGAACTACCAGCCACGTTTAAGGATTGGTCGAAACCTACAGCGACCTAAGAAAAATCACTGTCTGCACGAAATAACCATGATGATGTCAGACTGATAAATCATGCAACACAAATAACAGTACAGTAGATGAGTATCTCGATAATGTAAATTTAGAATATATATTAAACGACAAAGACAGAATAGAACTAGACAAATTTCCAACGCTTTTGGAATGTACAGAAGCTATTCTAAGTATGAAAAAAAATAAGTCCCCGGGACTTGATGGATTACCATCAGAAATTTATCAAACATTTTGGGAAAGCTTAAAAGAATATTATTATTGTACTATTCAAGAAATTTATAAAAAGGAAACTATGGCATATTCGCAGAGGCTCTCTCTAATCACTCTATTATTTAAAAAAGGAGATCCACAAAACTTAAATAATTATAGACCTATTAGCCTTACAAACACCGATTATAAAATTATTGCTTTTATTTTGCTAACAGACTTCAAAATATACTTGATAAAACAATATATATTAATCAATCAGCTTATATTAAAGGACGAAATATAGCGTTAAATGCTAGATTAATTGTTGATATTTTTGATTATTATGAGGAGAATGACTTGGAATCAATTTTGTTGTTCATTGACTTTCAAATAGCGTTTGATTCTGTTGAGTGGAATTTTATGTTAAAAGTTCTTAAAAAATTCAATTTTGGAGAAAACTTTTTGAAATGGATTAACTATTGTATAACAAACCTATATTCAGAATAAAAAAACAATGGGTGGATATCTAAGACATGTAATATGTATAGAGGCATAAGACAGGGGTGTCCGGTATCAGCAATATTATTTCTTTTTATTTTTGAAATCCTAGCAAACGTCATAAGGTCTAATCCAAATATAATAGGCTTTCAAAAACCTGGAATGATTCGGAGTATAAAGATTATACAACATGCAGATGACTGTACTCTCCCTTTAAAAGACGAAGCTTCATTGAAAAATTCCCTAGAGATAATACAAAGTTTTAGTAAAGTATCAGGTATGAAATTAAATATGTCTAAAACAAAATGTCTCTTAACAGGTCCCTGGAAAAATGTTTTACAAGAAATAGAAAATATAAGAGTAAACAAAACATGTATAAAAACTCTCGGAATCTTTATAGGTCAAAACAAAGAGATGTGTTACAATAAAAATTGGACAAAAATTGTTGACGATTTAGAAAAACTATTTGAGTCGTGGAAAACAAGAAAATTAACAATATTTGGTAAAGTTTGTGTAATAAATAGTTTGGCAATACCAAAATTCTTATACACTGGATCAATTTTAAACCTCCCAGATGAAGGTATACTGAAAAAACTACAGAGTCTTTTATATAATTTTAATTGGAATAAAAAAGACGGGATCAAAAGAAATACTCAGATAGGAAAAATTCAAGATGGAGGCATAGGTATTGATGATATACTGATGAAACTTAAATCAATAAAAGTGTCCTGGTTAAATCTCATTTCCAGAAAAAAACAGTTCCTTATCAATTTTTGTAGACAGTCTGTGTAAAGAAATGTTTTTTTTTATTTTGAGTATCTCTGTAAAACCAATGTAACATGTTTACATGATTATCGAATGATGGAACATTTTTCCCTGTTTTACAAAGAAATATTTGTCTTTTTTAACGAATAAAAAAATTAAATCAGACATGAGTCTAAACGCACTATTAAAAGAACCGCTGTGGTGTAATAAAATTTTTGTGTTTAAAAACAAACCAGTATTTTTTAAAGAGTGGTTAAAAAGTGGTATTAAGTATTTAAACGATATTGTAAACGAAAATGGTTTGAAACCTGCAGAATGGTTTAGTGACCAACTTGTCTGTAAAGGAAACTGGATATGTGAATATGTAATTATAAAAATGATCTTTTCAAAATGTTGTCAAAAATATGTTTTGTCAGATATTCAATATGAAAACATTGTATTCGGAAAAACGTCTTTTGAACTGTGTTTTAAAAACCATGTATACATCTGTGATATTAATTAAAAGTTAATTTATGACATTTTTCGTCAAAAACAATTTGTAACACCATTACATCAATTTTACTATAAAAATGATTTTGAAATTTCCAAGGAATCATGGAAATCTATTTATGAACAAAAAATCTTAGCCATTAAAGACAAAAAAATATCTGACTTTAATTACAGACTACTAAACAATTTTTTATGTAATAGAGAAATGATGAAAAGATGGAAAATTGTTGAAAATGATATGTGTGTCTTTTGTAAAGATGTAAAGGAAAACAACGAGCATCTCATTCTGAGATGTAAGAATGTAAGTCAAATATGGGACACTGTTCAAAAATGTTTAAATTTTGATGTATCATGGAAAACAGTAGTAATAGGTTTTTATTTTGAAAAGAATGAGAAAACACTATTTCTTAACAGTTTGATTTCTTTGATTGCCTGTAAGATATATAAGTATAAAATGTATTGTAGAATTGAAAACAAAGAGGAAAAACCTCAAGAAATATGTAATCATATAAAATATGTACTAACTTTTTTCTCTGAGGTCTACAAATCGTTGTCACAAAGGAGTTTTGCAATCCTTTTAAAACGTATAAGAAACAGTTTATAGTTCTTATGATACTAGGTAAATTGATACATAACTTATTTTTATTTTATATATATTTATATATCTTTTCTATATCTGTTTTGTTATATAAATAGGCGCCAACAGGTCCACATACCAGGTGCAGTCGCTGTTTTGCTAACATGGGGCATTAGAGACTTGTTGTTAGTAGATTGTGGCCCTTCATGTTAGCATAGGCAATATCTTGCTGTACTAAAAGTGAAATATATATATATGTGTGTTTGAACAATTCTGAAACCTTTTTCATTACCTTTTTGTCAATCATTTTTTTTTTGTTTTTTTGTTTTTTTTTTCAAATATTTTTTTTTTTTACTTATAAGATTTTTGTCGAATACTCTGTATGAAAATGTGCATGTCTACTTATATTTAAAGATCCATTACATATATGTTGAAAAATTATGTAGTAAGTACTTTTGCTATTGTATTAAGAACAAATGTCAATTAAAAAAAAAAAAAAAAAAAAAAAAAACTTACTTTTAAGATAATTTTACTTACTTTTTACAATCAATTTATAAGTTTGTTAAAGATGTAAACATAAACAATTTTAAAATGATTTCTTTGATGATTTGTGCGGGTTTTGAAGATAGCCATTATTGCAGAATTTTATTTTTTGGCAAAGTCGCCATCTTCATATCCCGCATGAATCACCAAAGAAAGCATTTTATTGGTTACATGTAACTATTTCCTAGTTTATTTATTCATGTTATTTGTACTCATCAGACTCCATTAAAAAGTCAAACCTCTGAATGTCTGAAATTTATACATGACAGAAGTCTACTGAAGATCTTAAAACCTTTTAAAAATGTGTTGACGTGTGTAAGCTAATATGATGCAATTTTAAAACGTTTTTATGATTTACAAAAGTTGTCCATTGAATAACAGATTAATATTTAACTGTTAATTTAAGATTTATTCTTCAGATATAGTGGTTCGTTATAAATTACGAGTTATTCGAGTTTTTATACGTTATTTGATGCGCCGAAATTTGAGATGATGTTGTTAGGTATGTGGAATAGATAAAATGATAAGGCTAGCTATCAGAATTCAATTACGTCCAATGAATTGTGTGAAAAAATATTTGTTTATACTACTTAATTATACCTTTTCCATTGAGATTTTTAAAATTATTCCTCATGTCGATGCATTTTATTGATTTGCAATGTATCAACATGAGAAGTACATAATCACAAATCATTGAATAATGGCATCTATTATATTAAGTTTTTACTAAAGGTGAAACATATCTTGCACTGGTTGGTAATTATCCTTGAATAGAAGGTTAAAGTTCTTAAAAAAATTTGGTTGATCATAATCAATATTTAAAAGCAATATATGATTGACATGACAATGTATTATTATTTCTTTAAAATGCATTATAGAGGAGCTTGTAAACATACTACATTTGGTGGTGTATTCTATTGGACGCTTTTGGTGGAATGCGTCCGCTTAATCAAGTACATCGCAAAATGCCATGCATATAAGTGTAAGAATAGTCACATTCAGGAATACGCTAAATCAAATCTACGTCAACTTGTTTACAAACTAGATTCCGCCAAATATCGTACACGCCAAATATAATACGTTTACAGTAGTCTTTGAGCGTTGTGTGTATTGTGACTGCATACAGTAGTTACAATAGTATGTACAATGCATTTGTGGATACTACACTGTACTAATAAGTGGATTGATACGTGCGTATTCCACGTACATTTTTTTGACGTTGTTTTTTTTTTTTAAATTGTCTTGCATGCTATAGATTTTATGCTATAATATTGTTTGTCTGTCATTTGATTTCACTGACTGTATGCCAAATGGTGATATCAATAAACCATGGAATTAAATTGAATGTATTTGATCATATTTTATTGTATGGAAACAAAGGACCAGGAACAAGAGTTATTCCTCCTTAGATGTAACGGGGAGTTGTGCAATTTCAATACCAAATGATGGATATTCATGTACAGAGTTTTGACAATACCATCAAACATTGATTTATAGGTACAGTCATGTCTACTAGTTATTTGTACTTTTTAGAGAAAATAAATGAATGTGTAATAATTTTTGCCAGGTCATAGAAATCTGTATATTCAAAATTAATCAAAGATTATAATTAAATCACTAAAGTATTGCCAAAAAAGTATGAACTGAAATAGATTGTTAAAATGTATGAATAATTTCCAATATTAACCATTTTTTTAGATACAAGTATTTCAAATATGTACCTATAATATTCGATTAAGTGTTTCTCTTCAAATAATTATACTTTTGAAGGTTGAAATCTATTTTTATATATAAAATATTTACCCTCTAATTATTTTTTTCTTATGTCTGCATTGGAAATCTGTGATGTTAAGTATTCAATAGACCAATCCACAAATAATAAAAGATATGTCCCTTGGCCGTGATCTTTGGGGAAAACCCCATAGGTTTCTGACGGAAGCTTTTGTAGTTTAGAGGTTTGTAACTATGCCTTGACAATAAAATCCCGTTAAAGTTGTGTATTTTGATTGCCCGAGGATGAGACATCTCACACATTAAAGGAATAATTAAAATTCCAGTGGATTTTATCACAGTGCGCCCAAATATTTGGTAGCAAAAAAAGTGTTTTTTAGTCTTTTAACCTTTGGGTTGACACCGCAAAGGGGAGCAACTTTTGCAAAGTGTGGACTGGACTAGTACTGCAACTCGTCAAACCTGATTGCGGCTTATGAACACAATTAAACATCCAAAGGCGTCCGGAATCGATTTATTGTACGATTAAATGAAACGTTCAAACGTACACAACCAATTTGATATAACTGTTTCTATTAAGAAAGAGGATTTTATATTCGTGTCATTTTTTTCAGTGCAAAATGAAAAATGAACGCAATACACTAGGGTCTGCAAATCTCGTTTGCTTTCACTTTCGTTTTCCAACATCCGGGTGCATCAGCGTTCGTAGTAACATTCCTGTGTAATGGTGTATTGTTTTGCAATCGATTGTACGCATCGCACTGGCGGAAAGCAGATATGCAGTTTGCTTAGATTCCCAACTTATTTTAGGGAAAGATAGAAATGGATAGATAGGTGCAGGTAAGTCATAAAAAAAAGATATAAAACGCATCATTGTCTTTATATTCAGTGTTATTTAGAGGTCAAGAAATAAAAAGATGCATTAAAACAATTTTCGTCAAACTGTGAGTGTATTTAAAGAAATTTAAGACGAAGATGTTCAAGCCAAACGTTTCTATAGAATTAGCATTTGATTTGCATACTTTTATCTGGCAATGTTGAGATTAAAAACCCCTTCAAACAATTTCCAACCAATGCAGTAATGCCATGTTATTCTGGCCTGTTTTACTTTCTCCTAAAAAAAACCAGATCTAGTTTTCAATCTCACATCAAAAAATATATTGATGGTTTAATTCTCAAACAACTGAATTGTTATTGACAACATTCTGCAACAGAAAATAGACCGATCAGAAAAACTTACAATTTTTAAAATTAAACCACTAAATACGGACATGTTTCTAATTACAATCAGTTATAAATGAAAAATTAAAATGTATGCCAGGATCAACTAAAAATATGTTTGTATCAAAATGACTGAATCTTATGAATTGCACATTACAGTGTCCGTCTTAAAGAATCAGATAGCGAGTCTCCGAGAAGATATTGAAATCATGCAAATACAAACACACAAAATGTCAATCAAAGATACTGTGGTTTCATTAATATTCAAGGGTATCAATTTTCGTGGTTAAAGTGAAAACCACAGTTTCAAGGATACGTAAATTCGTGGCCAATGATCCTATCTATACAAAATGTTAGTAGAAATTGCACTTCAATGAACATTTATTTTCATGGATAAACTTAACAACGAAATCCACGAAAATTGGTATTCAACGAATATTGCTGAAACCACAGTATAATAAATGACACTGAGAAGGTAAGTTACATAAATGGAGTCAAGGACATTTAAAATTTTAAATGCTTCATTTTGTAGAATTATAATTGTTAATCTTAAATGCATATGCATAATAAAATACTTGTTACTCTAGAAAAAAAAAATGACAGTGCATCCTAAATTGTGTTTGTTGTATATATGTAAGTACATTTTAATGTGGCCTCTACACCTTATTCCCAGCTTATGTGTTTCAAATTGTTGTCAGTATGCTCTACAGAATGGCACCGTATAACTATTCCGCTGGTTGGGCTGTGACTTGTTTTCCATTGAGGACCAATTGTTGATAATGTTAATGAAGCTGCGGCTTAATTATCGTAATATGGACTTGTCGGTACGATTTGCAACAGCCAGGGCCACTGTTTCAAATATCATTAACACTTATGTTTCAGTCTTGCATGAAATCTTCTTTGACGGGATTTTTAAGGAAAAAGGTATTTAAAGTCAGATAGAGTGCAAATGATCGTTGCCCAAGTCCTTTAAAGAGTTCGCGTCAGCTCGAATATCTATAGACGCTACTGAGATTATTCAAGATGTGCCATCTACATGAACCCGCAGTCCCTGCCTTACATTAGTTATAAGAGCAGACATACAGTCAAGGCAGTCACGTGTTTCTCCCAACGATGCACTTGTGTTCTCATCTGACTTGTACCCTGGTTTAACTTCAGATGCAGCCATCGTTGATCACTGTGGAGTGTTGCAGCAGCTTTAAGCAGGAGATCTCATATTAGCCGATAAGGGTCTCAACATCTACGACAAGCTTCCTTCTGGTGTCTCTTTGAATTTTCCACCATTTCTTTCACAAAGAGCACACTTCACCAAAGAGGAGGCAGCATTATGCTACAAGGTATGACAAGCCAGGATTAATGTCGAGAGAGCAACTGAGCGCATCAAAAACTATGAAATTCTTAATCACATTCCAGCTCAGTATCGACATATGTCTTCTAAAATATTTCAGTTATGCTGTTGTCTCGTAAACATTCAGGCACCACTTCTTAGGAAAATTTCAGATAGATACGAAATTTAAATAATTATGCTATAAAAGATATTAAAAATGATTCAACTTGAAAAGTAGCATTGTTCTTATATTTACAGATATAAATGAAAACACAATTCAATTTATTAATACTTAAGAATGTCCATTATATGATCTTTTAGCATCAGTGATATAACTAACCTGCTTTACTTATTAAGTGATTCCAGAAACACCATGAAATAAAAGTATATTATAGCAGAAATTTTTGGGGCCCACATGTGTGTAATAAATGTATATGGGTAATTTTAGTCAATAAAATAAGTGTATTACTTTCATTCTGACTTGAGTGTAGTTGATGTAATTCATCACTTTTTAATTTAATAAGCAACATATGCCGTTACAAAAACATTTGTTACGTTATCTTTTTTGCATCACATATAAAGTAACAAGAGAATGCATGAAAATGTGAATGCGATAAGATTTCTATAAATTATCTCTAAATACCCAAGAAAAAATCTTTGACGGAGGGGCACGCCTCCATTATGGTCTTGCCCTTAGCTTTAAATGGGCACTTGACCTCTAGGATAGCCGGTAGAGCTGCTGGTTGGTTGTTCTGCTGAAGGTGGACAATGTCAGTTTTGTAAAAATCTCTCTGGACAAAGCCATCAGATGATGCACCCAAAACACCTGATTCGTGAAGCCAAATACCTTAAGTACACAAGTAGTAATAAGTACACAAATGAAAAAAAAGCTTAACAGCCTTAACAAAGTAATTATACAAACATATTTTCAACGTTCACTGTACCTACATTAAATCCATTGTCATAATATTAAAGAAACATGTTTACTTAAAAGAAAGAAAAATAACGGGTTGATTTTTTTAAAAGTAAGTAAACATACCCAAACAAATGTGCTGTAGCAATATGATGGCACTTGTATTGTTCCATTGGGCACTGGCAAGTTGTATTTTTTACCACTCCTGTATCTTTAATATCCAAAAATATCTACAATTCCAAATGAAAATTATTGCTTGTAACGTGTCTCTGGATATTCTTTGCAACATTTTTTATTCATTATTTGTTAATATGAATATATTATAGTTTTTAAAGCATAATAATGCACCTCAAGGGCCCTTGTGAATAAACATATTCAACATGCGCAAATACATTTTTTTTTCCAGGGTTGGAGGGGGGAGTCCGACAATTTAGCTTGACAGAGGGGTCTGAGGTATATTAATTATGTACATTTGAATTTGAAGGTGGGGTTTAGACATCCCCTTACCCCATCTGGATCTGCGCATAATCATTCATAAGAAACCTGTATTACCTCACAACCCCCACCCCCTTTCCCGTCGCTATTTCGAGAGCACACCTACGCAAACCCACACGCCTTTATAAAATGCCTTGGCCTGAAAAGTGTAGAATGTTAACATGGCATTACCTGTACTTTGTACGATGTATCCCTCATAGAGACCTGCACACATGCATTAATAACGCGCAGTTCGTCAACAACAAATCGTAGAACTCTCCCGCTCTCCACTGCAGCCTCGCTCTTCCTCGTTTACTTTGTATGCCTCTCAACGTATATCACCCAATACAAAACTGAAAGCGCCATTCTCAACTATGTACCCGGAAAATGTCTTTCACGCGAATTCTCGCTAGTCACGTGACGAGACTTACGCACACTATTATTACTTTGGAAAAGAAGATGTGCCGTTATTGCCGAGATCAAAGAGATGCCGCGGACATTATTCTCCAATGTTTCACGAACACTATCAATAATTCATCAGATCTTCAACACATACCAAACTCAAGTCGATCACGAGTTTCTAACTTAAAAACTTGCTCTTTATAGAAAGTACATTATGAACACGGATTGGTGTCCTTTAAAGCGATGCGTATTCTCATTTAGGTTTATTTCAAAGAGCTAATCGCCGCTGTTCCAAGACCCTCCCCCAACACAATGTCACTGCTTGTTTGTCCAAAAATATATTGATACGTTATCGATCGAATTCTTAAATTTTATTTAATTTTAAAAAAAATTATAAGTGATGTATGTGTGTATTTCATTCACCGAAAATATATCGTCCTATCGATATTTGCGATATAATTGTAAACAAACTTGCCGAGGTACAAAGAAGTCAATACTAACAAAGCCTTTTGGAGTTACTCGGAGCAGCTGTTTCAACCAATCGGATTCATCTCGCTTGAAAATATGCCCTACTTCCTCTCTCTATAGATAAAGCAATCAGCTGATAGTTGTTAGTTAGAGAGCTGTTAGTAGAATAGAAATCAAGTTCTTATTATCGTTAATGTTGCAAAATAACCTCTGCTCTCTCGAAATTTTGTTTAGAAATATAAAAGCCCCGACTTCGCCTCGGCTTTTTTATTTCGAAATAACATTTTTCGACCTCAGAGGTTATTTTGCAACATTTACGAAAAATCGTAACAAAATCGTTTCTTAATCAAATTATGTTATGTAAATCAAACGCTAATTGCAACATTTTTTAACAACCGCCCTTCCCCATGACGTATTAAAACTATTTATTAAGTAGGTAAAGCATACTATGACTATCATAACTTTATTGAATGATTTTATATTTGCTTGATTAAATTGGTTCAAATGGTAAAGTACATACATATTCGCATATTAAATACTAATATGGACACAATTTCAACGAGTATAATTAAACATAAAACCAGTAAATCATAGTTGTTTCATTTACATTGTATAGTTTACTTTTCATTAACATTTGAGACTGTACCTTAAAAATTAATAATATTTTTTCCCAAAAAATCAGTGACACAATATTGTGTCAAAAGAACAACACAACTTTGGCCAAACAAATATCATTTTTCCAATTTTTTTTATCATTATTACTCATTTAAATAGAGCATACAAGGTATGTAGATGTAAACTGACAAGCAACAATGCAAATGCCTAACAATTTGAAATGATTCAACCAGAAATATTTTATTTTTTATAATAAAGAAATTATTATAATAACTATTATTTGAAATCAAACAGTAATGAATTACAATCATTACCTAATACACGTATACAGTCTATGCATCTGTATTGCATACTAGGTCCCGTTTAAACGGTTCTGATCAAACGCAACACAATCAATGTTGTCAATCAAATTTATAATAAAGCTATATACTTATTATATAATTTTTGCTTTAAAGACGATTCCTATAATAATCATAGTTGCTAATCTATAAATGCTAGTCCATATGATACTATTCTCTCTCTCTCTCTCTCTCTCTCTCTCTCTCTCTCTCTCTCTCTCTCTCTCTCTCTCTCTCTCTCTCTCTCTCTCTCTCTCTCTATATATATATATATATATACATACACACACACACATAACGAATAATAACATATGAATAATATCATTTAAATATCAATCCATAATTTATTCTTACGTTGCAAAAAAGGCAAAACATCAATGAATTGTATCATTTCATTCGATACGACGAATACAGATCTTACAAACATCAGTTTACAAGAGACTTTATACAATTTGTGACACAATATGAACATAACATTAAGAGTTATTGATGAACACTTTTTTATTGTATTGCAAAATAACTCTAGAACTGATTAACTTGACCAAATGATCTTTTGCATGAATTGATTCATAACTATTTTTATTACACATTAATTGACATCAAGTTTTAATATGTATAATTTTATAATCTTTGTTTGTCCGCAAAACAGTTGTTTTCTATTTCACTGAAACAAATACAAAACAATTCATATAAAATAACTGAAATCGGATATTGATCTCTGTTTTGTGGAATCATATTTCAAAAAAGATTCTCTATCAACCCATCGAATAAAATGTAGATATGTCGAGAAAGCTTAAAAGACCAACTATAGGTTAAATGGCTATTGTGCTGTCCCTTCTTACACTGTAAATCAAAGGGAGCTACCGCGTAAGAAAGTGTTTAAATTGTCTATATCTATGCCGTGATATAATTATTTCTTCTTCTTCTTCTTCTTCTTCTTCTTCTTCTTCTTCTTCTTCTTCTTCTATCGCCAGTTTTGCAGTTCGGAGGGGTGTGTTCTCTAAATCCATTATTTCAAGAAGTGTTTGCAAATCTTCTTCTTCTTCTTCTTCTTCTTCTTCTTCTTCTATCGTCAGTTTTGCAGTTCGGAGGCTTGTGTTCTCTAAATCCCTTTTTTCAAGAAGTTTTTGCAAACATGTAATAATTTCGTCCCTTAGATTATCATCAGCTCCCGCTTTTATCAAGACCTTGACTATGTCAATATGCCCCCTATCCAGGGCTATTGTTAGCGGCGTTTTTCCATATTTGTTGTTGAGATTGACATCACCATTAGCTTTAATCAACTCTTCAACAACTTGTGTATGCCCAAAGGCACAGGCAGCTGTAAGTGGTGTTTGATTTGCATTTCTAAAATTAATATTAGCCCCTGTGTTTATTAACTCTTTCACCACAACAAAAGATCCCAAAGAGCATGCAGTTAATAAAACACGATTTTTTTTCACGCTGTTCATTACAATCGTTGGTTCTCTTATAAGTTTTTCAGCTATTTCTAATCTTCCTCCACAAAATGCAGCGTCTAGTGGTGTTTGTTTAGCATCACTTAGATTGATATCAGCCCCTTCTTTTATCAACTCCTCAACTATACTCAAATGTCCTTGAAAACATGACGCTGTGAGTGGTGTATTTATTCCGTCGCTTTCATTGACATGGGCACCTGCCTTGATTAATTCTTTAACTATACTTAAACACCCCGAATAACATGCATTTATCAAGACGTTTTGTTTATTATGAATAATTCTTAAATCAGCACCTACTTGTATTAATTTTTGTATGACGGAGAACAGGTCATACTTTGTAGGAAGTTTTTGTAAAGCATCTTGACAAAAATGTTTAAGTAAATGGTTGAGATTTGTTTTGCTAAAACTTATAACTGCTTCTGCATTAATCAACGCTTTCATTACATCTGAATGGTTGTTTTCATATGCAGCTAATAGAGGTGAATATACTGTATCTTTACGATTAATATCGGCCCCATTTTTTATTAAAACCTTGACTACACCCAAATGTCCTTGGATACACGCGACAGTAAGCGGTGTATTTTGTCTGTCGCTCTGATTGACATCAGCACCAGCTTTGATCAACTCTTCAATAACATTAATATTTGTCTCAGAACAAGCAGCAGTCAATGGTGTTGAAAATCCATCGCTTTGATTTACAATTGATCCTGCGCTTATCAATTCCTTAATAACACGAACGTGGCCACCTTTGATGGCAGCTGTCAGCGGAGTTTGCTTTCCATAGCTTTGATTGACATTCGTCCCAGCTCTTATGTAAGCTTTAACAATATCGAGATGTCCCTCTACACATGCCGTTGGTAGTACATATTTAATTTTATCGCTCAGAATGACATTAGCTCCTGCTTTCAACAATTCATTAACTATACTCCAGTAACCGTGATTCCATGCTGTTGCCAAAGGCGTATTGTTCTCACTATCACTTTGGTTGACATCTGATCCGGCTTTTATTAACACTTTAACGTATCTTAGTTTTCCTTTTTTACATGCAGTGATAAGAAGTGATGTGAGTTTACAAAAGAAATCGGAATCAGGTCCAGCTTTAATCAACTCTTGAACTATACCCGGATGAGAATAATCTAATGCAACTGTTAGCGCTGTATCTGATTCAAAGCTTAATTTAACATTAGCTCCCGCTTTAATCAGCTCCTTTACTATTGATACATGATTTGATACACAAGCAGCTCTTAGAGGTGCATGAATTTCGCTGTTTGAATTTAAATCAGCTCCTTTTCTTATCAAATATTTTACGATATCTATTTGTCCAAATGAAGAAGCAGTTGATAGTGGTGTTATTTTTCCAACGCTAAGGTTAATATTAGCCCCAGCTTTCATCAACACTTTAACTACACTCAATTGTCCACATTTGCATGCAAGGTGTAGAGGGCTATGGTATCCACAAATCAAATTCACATCAGCCCCGGTTTTAATGAAAAGTTTAACTAAACTTACTTTTTCCCCTTGACACAAAATTGAAAGTGGTGAAATATTTTCATCAATTGAATTGAGTTGTGCCCCCGCTTTTATCAATGCTTTGATGATAGATTTTTTGCTACGTTCACATGCAGCTCTTAGTGGTGTTTTATGCATTTTGTTTTCATTGACATCAGCTCCAGCTTTAATCAACTCATGAACTACACTCAAAGGTCCACTTTTACATGCAACTATTAGTGGTGACTCATTATCATCAATTTGATTTACATTTGCCCCACATTTCAACAATAAACACACTATATCTAATTTACCGCTTTTACTTGCAGCTATTATTGGTGCATATTTAATGTGTTTATTGACATCTGCTCCAGCTTTCACCAGCTCTAGAACCACATCCAAGTGCTTGTTTTCGCAGGCAGCTGCTAATGGGGTAAACGATGCATGATCCAGATTGACATCAGCACCGTTTTGTATTAGTTCGCTAACAATACTCAAGCATCCACTTTTACATGAAGCTATCAGTGGTGTATTACAGCCGTCATCTTTGTTTACATCAGCTCCCATTTTTAACAGTTCCCTGACAATGCTTAGATGCCCTAAATTACTGGCAATAACCAGTGGTACATTTCGCAAACTGACGTTTGTCCACGAGAGTTGTAAAATCTCATTTTCATTAAAGTTTATAGCTTGTTTATCGATGTGTTTAAGTAATATTTTAACGGTGTTTAGATCACCAGAAAAGCAGCCAATACAGAGAAGGCGACAGTGTTCTACAAGCCTTTTTCTTATGATCATGCTTGTTTCCATGACATCGGCACTCGCACTCGTATGTGCAGATCGAGGTGCAGTTGTATCATAATTAAATTGAAACATATCATGAGGGTTTCTGTTTATTCTAATAATTTGATCTATCAAGGTCTGAAGAATCTGGTGTAGTCCATAAACGATGACTAAATAAATTCCTTTTGGACTACAAAACACGTTCTTAGTAAATCTGTATCGATAACTAGGGGAAACGAACGCATTACCTAAACATATTATTCTGTACATTTCTTTTGATTTTGATGTATATGTAATATTTAAGAGAAACTGGGAATACAATTCTGTGTACGTTTTTTTCTCAATGAGCTTAGCGAAAGATTTGACAAATGAAGAATGCTTCAAAGCCTCATTTGCAAAAACATTATAGAATTCTCCATTTTCTAAATCTTTATGCAAACGCCAAGCAAAAATGTCATAACTTGATTCCTGAAATTGAATGCACAAATTAATTTCATGTTTTTGATAATTAGCGTTGTTTGAACCACGTTCGATGTTTGTCGTAGTTTCCCCATTTTCACATTTATCTGTGCTTTGGTTGGTCTTATCTGAACCTATTTTGATATAATTTGCAACGTAGTCACTACTCATGCATTGCAGAATAACTTCTGGGAGCTCCTTACCAAAATGATAAGCAATTATTTCATACATTGTATCATTCAAAAAAGTTATCCGGCCACAGCATTCCCGTGTGTAGGTTCCGTCCATTTCCGTCAATGCTGTTGTAAAATCAACAATATCTGTTGACCTATTGATTTTTAATTTCTTTAAAACTTTGGTTTTCATTTCATTGAATTTTTTTTGTTCAGCATGTTCATCTTCTAGATCTTCTTCGGACCAGTGGTTTTGATTGACCATTAACAAAACCAAAGCAGCATATTGAATTTTGTTTTTTGTTTTCATATCGTTTAGCAATCCCAATATGCATGGAAGTGGTAATATGAAAAATTCAGATCCATAAATCAGTAAATCTTTCTCTTTTGTGAACAATGCACAAAGTAACGGAAACATCCTTGATGTGTGGCATACCTTGTTTGGGGGTAACAGTTCTTTATCTATATTATACTGTGCAAGTAAATCATATTTGTCCTGATCAGTTAACGCGTTTTCGGTACTATGTAGCTGAACAACATTTTCTTTGTTTGTAAAAAAGGTACCTTTCAACATATCATTTTTGAAAACTGTCTCCCGACAGGTCGTCAGAATTTTGGTTTCTGACATTGAAGGCTTCGAAAAGAAATCTGCATATCTTTGTGTCTTTTGAAACTCTGCTTTGTCAAACCCAAAAGTTCCTAGAACGTCATCAATTACAAACACTTGTGGATTGCATGGATCACAGTACGTTTCTAGCAAACTTATATCGACGATTGGCAAAATTTCATAACCTTTCTCTTTCAGTTTAAGAGCGATGTGATGGGCCGTTGCAGATTTTCCCGAACCCGGGACTCCAACAAACGTCACGAAAGTGTTTTTGTTTACTTTCTCCAGAATCGCTGGAAAGTTGTGTGTTTCTAGAAAAGTTTTGTCAGCTGTTTTCCAAATCGATATTTTTCTTTCATAGACTTCTGAAAAAAAATTCCATTATCCTTTTTATCATATTTGTTCCATTTTTTAAAAGTTTTTCTTATCAAAAACTTGGCAGCTTTAGCTTTTGTAATTATCTTCTTATAGCGTGTTAATGAAATTATATCTAAATAAGAAAGAAAATAATACACAAAAGACCCTTCAAACAATCGTTTTTGAAAATTTAATTCAAAAAGAAAAATATATATATATATGTAGTATCTAACATTGATTTCATTGTAGTTAAAGTAAAAAAAAAATCGCAGTATTTAATTTGCAAAAGAAGCAATTATTTGATATGTAAGAAATATGATTATTAACTAATAGTACAAGTTATTGTATATTAATTTTCATTTGTAACACAACTGAAAATTGAGTATATTGCTTTATTATACCTATCCTTTTTTCATATTTGTTCCATTTTTTAAAGTTTTCCTATCGAAAACTTGGCAACTTTATTTTTTGTAATTATCTTGTTATAGCGTGTTTATGAATTTATATCTAAATAAGAAAAAAAAACATGCACAACAGACTCTTTATACAATCGTTATTGAAAATTTAATTAAAAAAGAAAAAAAAAAAATATATATATATATATATATATATATATATATATATATATATATATATATATATATATATATATATATATATATATATATGCATTCATTTTATTGTAGTTAAAGTGAAAAAAATCGCACACAACTGAGAATTTGGTTTGTTTTATCATACCTATGTGCATATTATCTTTGTAAAATTACAACGAATAAACATGCTCATCATGTAACATTAAGTACTTTCCGTGCTATCTGATCCTGATAAATAGTCATTGAAACTATTCATTTGCGGCTTATGATTTCCCTTCTTTTGAAACTCGCCACACATCTGGTGCAATACGAGACGCTATGTTAAATTCAAAGTCCGATAACGCTCAGTTGTTTACCATGAAGAAAATTTGAATCGCCGAGAAATGGAGTTTTCCCCAGAATAATAAAAATATTTAACTGATTATTTGGACGATAAGAAGTTTAATGTTTACTTTGAATGCAACTATTTACTTCGACTTCGCCTCGTTAAATACATGTATTTGCTGTCTCGGATGACAATAAACTTGCTATCGTCCTCAATGCCAAAGGTATATTATATTAACAAAGACATGAATCCCTCCAAATTGTTTTTTTATAATTCGAAAGTTACGGTTCTTAAATTAGTTACTATTATGATATTATAAACACAGAATAAATAAAGACTATTACGCAACTTTAAAAACATATACTTAAGGTATATAAAATTGTAAGTCGAGGTTATAAACTTATTACTGTTTCAACTGTTTTATAATTTTCCAGATTATTAGTCTTTAATAAAATCAAGGATATTTTCTTCGCTAATAAGAAATGCAAATGAAACTTTACAGTTCATCCTAGAGTAACAAATCTATAGGAAGACCCGACTAACTGACAATAGATATATAATATGACAACCTTGGTGTAAGATAATCAATGTTAATTCGAACAGTACCACAGAAATCATGCTATTTATGTTCTAACACCAACTGCATGGTTTTTTTAAAATAACAAATATGGGAAAAGATTCTTTTAATAAACTGTATTTTTAAAAAACCTTACCCTTTACATTCCAAGGAATAACTGACTTTTTCATCGTTTTAACGTCTTCTGTAAGAAATCAGTTTGCTTGTAAATTTTTGCCTTTGTTCTTTTCAATTTAATACATTATAATTAATGTCATACTTTTTCTAATATCCGTATTCATCGTCGGTAAACCTTTTTGTTTTTGTTTTTTACATATTTTAACAATAAAATATAGCAAATACAAATCACCTCGTCATTTTGTTTAGTGACGTCGAAGAGAACCAACAATATTTTACGAATCAACTTGCGTATATTATTCATAAAACAATACTGTTTTTGAGATACATAGAATTATTTGCAGTTTATTTTTACAGATCGAAACTGCGCCGTTCACTTACCTGAAGGTCGACTGAATTTTAACTCGAAGGTGACTTAATGACAGTGATTTGCCAATTAATAGGCTTATTAACACGGTTATTTGGACATGCAAAATAAGAATGTTCTTTTGTAATTTCAAGAACAAACAAGAGACCAATAGGCCTTCACTGTCACTTGAGTAGCATAACCAATATACAAACTTGTCTAGGAGTCTTATATATGCATTAAATTACGTTTCATTCTGGAGTAGAAAAAATATAAATTTTTAATGACGACCACCTCCCTTCCTGAAATCTTTAAAAAGGACTATAAAACCCATACTTTTTGTAGAAAACTTATTGATCATAATTGAGTGCATGACCTGATATTAAAAATGCAAGACTCTGTTAGAAAAAATTGTTTCCATATTTGTTGACTTTCAAGAAAGGTTTTACGTGTATATGTTTTCATAAATAAACTAAAACAAGGTGGCTAGTAAACTTTTTTTTTATTTTAACAGCCTCCAAGCCCCATTTCCAGGAGGCAGAAAGAAACTCTACCTGTGGGCATTTAAAAACGCCATTCCAAAGCCATCATGAGTGACTCACTTCTTTTGTTCCAGCTTTTGATTATTCAAACTTCATTGACAATTATAAACACAATCTTGGCAATTATGCCAAAATCATTTTACGTGTACTGCGTATTAGTGATTTTATTTAGCAAATTATTACTTTACAATTAACATGTCTATTTGTTAATTTAGGAAGTTCAAATTGTAAGTCGAGGTTATAAACTTATTACTGTTTCAACTGTTTTATAATTTTCCAGATTATTAGTCTTTATTATTTGCAGTTTATTTTTACAGATCGAAACTGCGCCGTTCACTTACCTGAAGGTCGACTGAATTTTAACTCGAAGGTGACTTAATGACAGTGATTTGCCAATTAATAGGCTTATTAACACGGTTATTTGGACATGCAAAATAAGAATGTTCTTTTGTAATTTCAAGAACAAACAAGAGACCAATAGGCCTTCACTGTCACTTGAGTAGCATAACCAATATACAAACTTGTCTAGGAGTCTTATATATGCATTAAATTACGTTTCATTCTGGAGTAGAAAAAATATAAATTTTTAATGACGACCACCTCCCTTCCTGAAATCTTTAAAAAGGACTATAAAACCCATACTTTTTGTAGAAAACTTATTGATCATAATTGAGTGCATGACCTGATATTAAAAATGCAAGACTCTGTTAGAAAAAATTGTTTCCATATTTGTTGACTTTCAAGAAAGGTTTTACGTGTATATGTTTTCATAAATAAACTAAAACAAGGTGGCTAGTAAACTTTTTTTTTATTTTAACAGCCTCCAAGCCCCATTTCCAGGAGGCAGAAAGAAACTCTACCTGTGGGCATTTAAAAACGCCATTCCAAAGCCATCATGAGTGACTCACTTCTTTTGTTCCAGCTTTTGATTATTCAAACTTCATTGACAATTATAAACACAATCTTGGCAATTATGCCAAAATCATTTTACGTGTACTGCGTATTAGTGATTTTATTTAGCAAATTATTACTTTACAATTAACATGTCTATTTGTTAATTTAGAAAGTTCAAAAAATATTATTGTTTCAAATGATTAAAAAATACTTGCATCTTTCTTTTGATCATACAACTTCTTAATTTCAATATATTCAATGGTTAATAACTAAATATGAAAAGCAAAGGAAGATATCTCCATTATGAAGAAGCAAGGGAAGATAATTAACTGTTACCACCACAACCCCCCCCCCCTCCCAAAAAATTCTTTCCAAACGCTTTAACAATCTCTTAGCTCTGATAGACAGCTTCATTCTTTTTTCTAAATATGTGAATTTAGTCATTTCTTTCATTGAAATTCTTGAGCAGATTAAAATAATAGAACAAATATATTCCCCTCTTCCTTAGCTATAACCCATGCCTTGCATATAGGTGACATGAAATATTATTAAAGATGACAGCTTTATGGTTATTTCTAACTATATAGTCATTTATATGTGTCAGTAGACGTTTTTTAAATTATTATATACGTTAATACTAAATGATCATTTTGGACACACCCTGCTTTAAGAAACCCTACCCTATACACTATATGAGTGTTTTTGCCCCGCCCTAGATTTGACATCCTACATTTGGAGGCATGGATTTTTTTAGTATCAGCAAGAGTAAAGAAGACGATTATTTGAAAAAATTAAATACATTTACACTATATGAGTATTTTGTCCCCGCCCTAATCAGAACCTCTACCTCAGGGGATAGCAAATTTATAATTTTAGTAGAGGGCTTCCTGGTCTATAAAAATTATGAATTCAGTTATCCTTACAGGTGTGTGGGAGTAGAAAATATAATTTTTAAGTATTATATGCATTAACACTATACATCTATTTTGGCCCTAGAGTCAAAACCCATACTCCAGGGGACATGAATCTTACAATTTTAGTCAAGGACCTCCAGTTTAACATAATTATGAAGTCAGTTTTTTTCTTACAGATGTATGAGAGTAATATTTTTAAACATTGTATGCATTAACACTATATGACCATATTGCCTACCCACCCAACTCCTAAACCCCTGATTCATGGGCCATGAATTTTACAATTACGGTAGAGGAAATAGTGGACATAATCATCATGCATTCAGTTTTTTCCAACATGCATGGGAGTGAAGAAGAAGATTTTCTAGGATTTAATACATTTTCAGTATAAAGCTATATTGGCTCCGCCCTAGGACCTAAATCCCTGTTCCAGGTATCATAAATGTCATGATTTAGGTAAAAGACTTCAAAGGCATCATAACTAAGTATTAAGTTTTTAACAAATATATATGGGAGTAGAGAGAAATATTTGTTTAATATTTACTTTTTTTACTACATGGCCATATTGGCCCTACCCTAGAGCCGGAACCCCTGATCAAGGGGCCATAAATTTCAAAATTTTGATAGAGGGCTTCATTGACAATATAACCATGCATTGAGTTTTTAACAAATTTATATGGGAGTAAAGATGAAATTTTGCTAAGATTTAATACATTTTTACTATATGGCCATATTGATCTACTTTAGAGCCTGAAACCCTGATCAAGCCTTAGGGACCATGAATTTCACAATTTTGGTAGAAAGCTTCATGGACATCATGACCATGCAATCAGTTTATTCCTCATATGTTTGGGAGTAGAGAAGACAATTTTTGAAAATGTTAAGTTTGTTGTTTTTTTTTTTTGCATATTTTGCCCCACACGTGGCGCTATGGGGGAGGTAGAGCCATGAATTTCACAAAGTAGATTCCTCTTACCAAAGATATGCTTCACACTAAGAATGGTAACAATTGGTCATGTAGTTTTAAGAAGAGATTGAAAAAGAAAAATTGTTAACACACGACGCATGTCCACGACAGAACAGATAGCAATAGGTCACCTGAGTTTACTCAGGTGACCTAAAAATAAGTGGATTTTAATCAATTTTTTAGTTCAAAGTGTATTTTACCTTTAAGAACTGCTACATCGTATTGAAGTTTTTTGATATACTGAAGGTTTCCCTCTTGGTCCATGCAGCATGTCTTTAGTTCCTTTGTGGCATCCTGATATTCAGTGGAAGTTCCGATGCCATCTTCCAACTCCTTTACAATTTGAAAAATGTTTTTCCATTTTTTTTCAAACTCTGAGTCCGAAATGGAAAATTCGGAATAATGTCCGAACTCATTTCTTGTCATACGCATTCTCTCTATGTTAGCTGAAAGACACCTATCACTTGGGTTCGGATCATTTCCCCATTTGTTCACATGTTCGGTAATTGTGCATACATTGCGTAAGAGCAAGAAGAGCAGTGATATGTCAAACTTCGAATAATCTCCACCATCTATGAGTTGCCTCTGTGGTAAGCTGATCAAAGGTTTTTTCTTGTTAGCAATGTGGACTTTTATTTTTTTTTGCAAGTCAGACGGAGATATTTCATTTTTTAAGACAGTACGCAAAACGTCAGTACAAGGACCAAATATAATGCGTGCGATACGAGCAAGATTTGTGGTTCCTGGAGTTGAATCGTATTTCATTTGGAACATTTTTCAACCCAAATATGTGAAATCTATATCTGCAAAAGGTAAATAGCGTTAATTTTTTTTTTATTTCCCTTGTTTTTAAAACTAATTTTCTTTTAAAAATTTGAAGTAATTGTTTTACATTAAAATATAATCTATACAAATCAACGGGTAAAACGACTGATAAACGTATATAATAAGTTGACAACATATTTAAAGACATCGGAAATATTATAATCTAACCACTTGAGATACATATGTGATTTAAATTTTGATAAGCACACGGGGTCCTT
Source organism: Magallana angulata (assembly GCF_025612915.1). Classification (NCBI taxonomy): domain Eukaryota; kingdom Metazoa; phylum Mollusca; class Bivalvia; order Ostreida; family Ostreidae; genus Magallana; species Magallana angulata. The sequence continues at coordinate 25,599,678 of NC_069112.1, forward strand.
TAACCTTCCCATACGTGAGAACAGATGTGTTAAACATACTTTTTAAATGTGTAAAACGTAAAATATAAGTTGGTGGGTTTTATTTTTTTGTAGTCCCTATTTCATTTGACAAATAATAAATAAAAATAATAAATACGAATAAAATTATAAAAATGATAATAAAAAATATTAAAATTATTAAGGTCTTCCGTTACAACGGAAGACCTTATAGTGATTGTAATGTTTTTTTTTATTATTAAGGTCTTCCGTTTCCAACGTAAGACCTTAAAGTGATTGTAAGGTTTTTTATGGTCTTCCGTTTCCAACGGAAGACCCTCTTGTTATTCTACGGTTTCTTTTTCTTTATTCTTATTTTTAAGGTCTTCCGTTTCCAACGGAAGACCTTATTGTTTTCGTTCGGTTTCTTTTTCCCTATTATTTTTTTTCTTACGTATTTTGTGTACGCGATTTCTCAAAAACTACATGAAACTTTTCGATCTCATAGATATTGCTCTGAACCTTATTAAAAATTTTTTTAATGGTGACATCACTTCCGGTTTTCAAAATTAATGATTTAACGATTTTTGGAGGGTCGGTGTGTCCACAAAGGTTCTCTTAAACTAAAAACGATATTGAGTTCAAAATTTCAGGAATGATAGACAAAATAATGTTATTATGTAATAGGGCATTTAAAATTTTTCAGCGCAAAAAGCGCCGAAACTATTTGTTTGTTGAAGCTTCTATTTAGTAGACAAACGTCGGATGTTTGTTTTGATCCCTTCGGTTATCACCTGTAACTATATTAAATCACCTTGTAGCGAGTACATAGTAACATCGTTTAAAAGGTTTAAGTATGTTCGACCAAACAAACTGAAACAATAGAACTCAAAGGAAGGAGAAATAAAGCCGCATAAGTAAATCTTCTCTTGATAACGGTTATGTGATAAGAATATGATTTTAAAAAAAATAAATATACGTCGCAAATTAACATCCTGCTGCTGGGTTCTTATCAAGATTCAGTTTTCAAATATTAAAGTCAACAGCTTTATCTAATTTTTTTTTTTTAAATCGAATCAATCGATATATGCTCCCTGTACATAATCCGAGGTAAATAGGACATCTAGATACACAGTAACCAAGCACACCTAACATCAAAGTTAGGTATTGAGATGCAATTACATTTAAAAATCGATATATTGCCACAATATTAAATTACTTTTCTGTGTATAAAAAGTAGACTTCTAAAAACTAATTTATCTGCATTTAAATTGGGAAACTATTGAAACGATTTATGATAATTCAATTTCCTTATATTTATTGTAGAAAATAAATTCCCTGTCCTTTGACCTTTAGAATGACATTAAATTGTACAGAATTAAAACTTAGTGTTTTACTATGATCTAGAAAACATTCTTTATACGATATAACTAATTTGTTTAGCAAAGCAATAGTGCATTACAGCTTTTCAATTATTTTACCAAATTTCACTTGCATAATGTCTGAACAGTCTGGCATGTTCAACGTAGTTGTTAAGGAACGCAACGAGAAAACATTAATGTGAAATCATTTCATGAAAAATGGTTAAAACAATGTGTTCTGCTTCGTTCATTTTTTTTAATTAACACTTTATTACATGGAATTATCATTAAATCTATATCAATGGATTGAATTAAATCAATTACATAAAACTGGTGTTACCTGAAATTGTGATTGAAACATGCATGCCTTAGATGCCATGCGCAATCCACAATTGTTTTTTTTTTTTCAATATCTGACCTAGGAACATACGGAATAATACGTACAGATTTATTTTTTTACCTTACAACAATTCCTTTAAAAAAACCAACAACATTTATAGGAAGAATCCTGTTATCATGTATATTTGGAGGAATCAATCTATATGAAAAAAACTTGACATTATGTAATTATTTTGCGCAGCGTTGCAATTGACTTGATATCATGACGGGAAAGTGTACCTTATATAAGTGTGCATCACTGCGAAATAATGTATTCATAGGACAAAGAACCACATTGAGACAAGTCCTTAAACTTGACGGAGCGTAAAGGATATACGATTTTTAAGCGACTTTTAATCCACCTTTAAGCTAAATTGTATAGGTCTTTGATGTTCAAATTTTTTCAACCACATTTAAGTCACCTTTAGGTAGTCTTAAATCATCTTTAAATGGCATTTACACACCTTTTTAGTTGTTTTTAAACTGTCTTTAACTAGTGTTTTAGCCATTTTTCAACAAACTTAACACTTTTATGCTAAACAGATAGCATAAATTGCAAGATTTTGTTGTGGGGGTCTAGGGGATTTTTTTTTGCGGAAGGTGGGGTTTGGGGGTTGCTATGCGGTTTTTTTAGTTTAAATTTTCTATATGGGTGTTCATGCGGCCTGAATTGTCAAAACACATACAATACAGACACAGGTATCTACGTGTCAAGCCCGGTTTACCTTTTGTGTTCAGTAGAGTTTACACTTCGTCGCTCCATTGAACACCTATTGTTGTTATCAACGACGCTCCAATAAGCACAAATCGCCGCTATATAATTTAATTGCGGTTAATTCTTTTCATTTTTTTTTTGGGCAAAATGTTTTGGCAAAGAATAATGCCCCTGCCGTCCCTGTTTCCCCGCCCTATAGATCCCCCGATCCAACTCTCTAGATCCGCGTGTGAAATTATATGAAAGTATTTGTGGGTATTATTAACCTACCTAAAATCCAGTCTCTCTCTCTTTCTCTCTATCTCTTTTCTCTCTCACTCTTTTTTAGAGGACAAGCTTTACTTCTCGACCAATCGCAGCCCTGAATTCATTGACTCCAAATTCTATAGGAATGGTGACATATTTAGAATTTCTTGTTCGGAGGGGCAGCACTTCTATAGAATTTGGAGTCAATAGTTAGGTGCCTGTATTTAAGATAATACCACAGGACAAAATTCAAAACAATGATATCATACTAAAAAGCATGTAATTTATCTAGAAAACTAAACTAAGATGCAGTTCACAGCAAGTAAATGTTTACAGTGATAATTTAATCCTTTTCCCATTTTCTCATTAACTTATGTTTCAATTTCATTTAGTACAATCAAAGTAAGCACTTTGCTCTGGTCACAAACTGTAGAGTCCTTTGTTGTTTTATTTCTTTTTTTTTTTTTTGGTCTTTACTTTGAAATATTATTTTTTTCATCATTGACGCTCTCAGTGCATTTGAAACTGACCACTTCTCGACCTCACGGTTTGGTCATCAAATCCTGATTAAATATTGAAGTACAGCATCCTACCTTTTCAGATTGGTTGGTTATTTTCGTTTACTAGGTGTCGATCCCAGCATCAAGAAACAGCTTTTTCATCATCACGCCAATTTTTTTTCCCATATCACTTCTGAACTAAATTTTAGAACATTTTCTTTTATAGGTCGTCTGTAGAAAGACCCTATATTTGGAATTAGACTCAAAATATTGTTCGTAGATTTTGACAACACAGTGCTTCATATCATATCTTGCTGTTCATAGTGTTTGATATTTTAGGTGTCAACTTTTTTGTGTTTAAGGCTTCTTTGAACATTTTTGAAGATCTACCGTGGAATTCCAGTAATGACAATTTGGTCTCGTGATCGTGATTAATTCAAAATTGAGATGAATCCAGGTTTCTGTGTATGACCTTCGCTCTGAATGTAAATAGTTTGCAAAAAAAAAAATAGTTGTAAAACTTACAAAATTGGAAAGTCCCTGAGCAGTATACAAAGCTTATGAATTCCATAGCGCTCCTCATATTGAATAAGAACAGGATCTGCACGGTTAACTTTGGTACAAATTCCCATGTTTGTCATTTCTTTCATTCTAGAGTCAAAGCTTTTCCCAAACAAATCAAAAGTTGGATCATCTTTTTTGAAGAAGTTGATAGCCGGCCTATTACATTTTTCTTTCAAATAACCTTGTATTCCGGCGGCAATGTTTGTCAAGGTGTTTGGTGGATAGTCTGTCCCATCTTTTCTTCTAATTACATTGATGAAACTTGACATTCAAAACTGCAAGTTTTTAATACTTGCCATCGAAATTTCTATTGGCACTGGAAAGAATGACGGGTTTTCCAAATATGTTTCCGGGACTGTGCTTCGGTGCATGGACCAATCTTTTCACAACTTTACTGCCCATTAGTTTTTAGCTCACCTGAGCTGAAAGCTCAAGTGAGCTAATCTGATCACATTTTTTCCGTCGTCCGTCTGTCCGTCCGTCCGTCCGTCTGTCCATCTGTCTGTCCGTCTGTAAACTTTTTACTTTTTAAACTTCTTCTCTATGTCTTAATAATAAGACAAAGAGAATGGGGGTCAATCAGTTTAACGTCGGGCTCGATATTTCATATATCGAAAACCAGTCCATATTAGAAGCAGCCATTTTGAACTGAAATGAATTTGCTTGTTGTGCCACAGTTTACGTGCGAAGGAAATATTTGAAACATCAAAAATATATTTGTGCCGTTTATGTGGGGTAAATTGAGGTTAAATATTTCTATGCGTTGACATTTTCATTTGTGACGGTGGTTTTAGCTTGTTTTGATTTTCGTTTAGCATGGTTAGTTTCTTTTAGTTTTGACTTGAGAGAAACCGTCGTCTTTATTTTTGAATTTAAAATTATTACGTGTAGACCGGTAAATCAGACAGCTGATTGTTTACATGTGCGAAATCTAATGCACTGACAACATATAAAATAATATTCATTATGTTGGTACATGTTATTCGATACCCTTAACGTAATGGTTGATTAATGCAACATGTTTTAGTAAGATGCTCAGCAATTTCGATCTAAACGGAGATTATTCTCGCTGCTAGAAATACATAAGTATATATATGATGAGAAATAAATTGTTTTTTCTTTGTTTTAGTGCATTTTTCTCTTGTTTTAATTGTTTAAAATTTATATTTACTTATCTGAGAGTCAAGCTTCGAGTTATAAGCAATATACAGAGCTTTGCGCACAAGGCTACTGCATGTCTGTACATGTACAACAAAGCTGAGGTAATGTTTTAGTTCAACTAGGTCTCTCGATTCTCTTAAATTGGGCCAACGTGAAAAGGGCATCTTTTTTCCCCAAATTAAGTGTGTTTTTCCTAATTTGAGATTGACTAAAATAAATAATGTAAATAAAGGAAAACCATACTTATTCTAAATATATATCATGTGTATTCAGCAGTCATAAAAACACTGTGAAGATATGCAACACTACCGCATTGTAAACTGTTTCTTGTGGTCGGTAACTTAGGCAGAATTTCCACAGACGGAAACAGTGTAATTGAAAAAGGATGTTTAATACTTTTAATTCTGATATTACAGTTAGTTGGTGAGCTGGTAATAGCTTATAATTCTGCAATAAATGTTAAAATTATTAAAAAAAATGTTTGTCTAACAGATCCTCTACAAAACGGTAGTAAGTGGGTCAGAGGGTTGGACTAATACCCCAAATACGCAGAAGTACAGATAAATATTGTCATTCAGCTTACACAATCAAAAAACTTAGTATTTGTAAAAGGTTTAAATACAAAAATAAATTAAATTTTACATTTATACAAATAAGATAACTTTTTTGAAATTCTGATAAAATGTTTCATTTTTTGTTTTGCCATTTGACATATATAGTAATTACACAAAAACCTTTTGGGAAATTTAACATCTTCATTAAAAAACTTGTATCACACTCTATGAATAAACTTTTTTCCTTCCATTGTTATACTTACATGTTCCCTGTTTAAAATTTTTTTTAAAAATATTAATTAAAAAAAATCCTATCAGTATACCGGTACCCTAGTTTTTTGTTCATGGGACTGTACGTGAATCGAGAAAAAAAAATCCCAATTTTTATCAAAATGTCGCATTTTCCCCAATCCATTGGCCCCGGCCCCGGTACCAATCAAAGTACTGAAGTACTGACGGGAGTTGATTTTCTCGATTATCATTTATTCAAAATCAATGATATGTGATTTTGCATGGCAAGTAGTATCAGTAATCGAAATATTTCTGAGAAATTGTATGGATCCAGGCAAGATTGAACTCTTGTTTTGTTCAACTAAACGCTCGGCTGTCTCCGTTTATCTCCGACAAGTAAGAGAGTCTCTGTTTTGTCGGATATTAACGGAGACAGCCAAGCGTCTGGTTGAACGAGACTACATTGAAATCTAGCGTAGGAATACATACGACTTTAAAAAATACTTAAACTGTTTGTACACTTTAAAATCTTACTATTTTCATGGTATTAAAAAATAAGTTTTCTTAAAAAAAACAATGCTACAGAATAGATATCATCGAATTTATCGATTATTTTCAAGAACTGGGTGTTGTCAGCGGTATTGATTTGTGCTTAGGTCCAAACACTGTTTCACTTTTGCTTTGCCCGAGTAAGTGCAGAGGAGAGTTGATAAAAATCAACTCCAAAAAATGGGTGTGAGAGGCCTGCTGAGTTCGTTTTGTATTTTAAATTCAGTTATGCTGAATAGGAAATACCAAGTTAAAAAATCTTAAGTTGAATGTAATAAACTCATGTGAACAGAAACATGACTCAAACCAAGTTATGTATTTCGCTTATAACTCTATGATTGGCGCTGATCATGAAAGTTTGGTTGATAGAAATGTCTTGCTAAAAGGATGATATGTTGTACATGTAACTACTTTCTGGTGTCCCTTCTTAAACGAGGAATTGCATAAAATCTACCCAAATTGTTGATAGTTTTTAGAGCACAAATAGAAACGACGTCTTTTGAACAGATTCCATAGTCCTTACACATTATTATAATGAGGATAAAAGCATAAGCGTTGTTCTTAAAGTTTATTGCAATGAAAAATCATCTTTGTAGACATTTGTTGTTTTTTAATAAAGATAAAAATAAAGGGTGGGCCTTTGTACAATAGAGCGACATGCCTGCCGATTCATTGATTTGAATTATAGCTCTTTAACATATGTACCAACATTTTTCAGTTAAGCTTATTCATCAGTCAAGTGAGTAAGGGTATGAAATGTCATACGAAATGAATTCATGCCTGGTAAAGGACAATCGTCTATAATGGAGAAGGCCAATGAAATTTTTTAATGTATTTATATAAAAATTGTAATACATGGGATTTGTTGTCTTTATATATTTTCATATCCGACATAATTGAATATTGTTTGGTGTATTTGATCATTTCTTTGACACAGGCACTCATCACCCAATGCAGTGTTTTTACAGTTAAGATTGGTTTCTTAATTTTTCATATATTGCTGCAAATAAAAACTAATATCAATACATTTTTAAACAAAGAAAACAAAAAGTAGTTAACACTTATCAACTTGGAGATGGGAGAATATATATTACCTGGAGTCTAATATTTTATGCAATATGAGCAAATATAACAAATTATGTAAGAAGATGAAAGTTAATATCAAGGTCTAATCAATCATTTGATAAGTCAAAACCATGTGATTTTCTAAGAATTTAGCTTACAGGCAGACATTGTATATAGTATATAATTTATAGGTTTCTTGAAATGAGAATACTTTACAGCTACAAAGTCTTGTTCTGCAGAGGTTTAGTCAGGTCGTAGAGATGTGTCCATTCAGTCACCTTTCCAGACCATTCAGTTAACATTCAGTTGACTGAATGGCAGAGCTTCATCCTGTGTGTATTATTTATTATACCGCACTGCTATAAATCTTCAGTTTATCATTGTGTCATAAAAGCTCAATGGGAACGCTCACCTACCGTACAACGAAAAACCCTTTCAAAAATAAGATATCATTATAAAATCTAAACGTATCTGTATTATGTTTATCATGTTCAATTCTATAAATGACAAAGGAAAAAACTCAATTAAAGTAAAAAATACATTGTATTTTACAGACCCTGAAACGTACTACTACACCACACGCTCGCTGTACGCTCTCTAAACGGTTCACACAAAACGCTGAACGGTTTACACGAAACGCTGCACGCTTTGCCCGAAACGCTAAACGATTTACACGAAACGCTGAACGGTTTACACGAAACGATTCTCGCACGAAACGATTCGCTCGCTTTTCACACGCTTTGGACACGCTTTTATCCTGATCGATTCGGATCTTCTTGGATTTTTACCCTAAATCTGTTTGTAAGAATTAATTCTAAGAAAACGCGAAATAATAGAAATACTGATATTAGAAACATATATGTACATAAGTATTGAATTGATTATTTAAATCAATTTGGTACTTATATTTAAAGCAAAAAATTATTTCTTCACAGAATTAGCCAAAAATATTACTTCTATAAATTTATTATTGCTCAAAAGAAATATCCATGATTCTTATTAGTCCGATAAATAATAAAAATTTCAGGGAAAAAAGTTACCGTTACACAATATTCAATACCAGAAAAAAAAATCCGTATGATTACAAACTGAAATCGGTTTTTCAGTATTCGGTGCGATTTGTTTTTTCTTCTCACATTAATATTTTTATTGGTTTCAGAGAATACGATGTAAAAATACTAACTGTAAATAAACCTGTAGTTATTTATATTGATGATTTTGAAAGTTATGTAAAATAAAATTAGTCACATAAGTTAGAAAAATGCTATAAAACAACCGATGTATTTTTTTTATGTAGAATCATTCGCGTAAATAAATGTTCGTACATATTATCACATAGACAAATCAATGGATTAAACAATAAAGAAAGTTGTCATTACTAATTTGGATTTTGGAAAGAACAAAAAATAAAAAAATGACTTAGATTTTTGTCTCAATATTCGTATACATAACCGGTGCCCCGCATAACGGCGTGCAATACTAGTATATCTATCATTATCTATTTGAATTAAGTACCATACATATAGATTCCCATAATAATAAATTGCATGTTTACATTTTAGAAAAATTTCAGTGTGTTAATTACTTGTTGTTGTCCGTTATCAGTGTTTAAATAATTAAAAATAATAACTTGTAGAAAGATTTTTAATCGGGATTCAGAAGAATTTACTTCCCGCATTTTATAGAAATGAACAGTATATTTTCTGTCTATGTTTGCATTTAATTTTTTTCAAATAATGTTAAATAACCTATCATTGAAATTGTGTGCATCATCAAATACTGATTCCGACTACCTTGAAGTCATTAAATTTCTATTAGATATTGACAAAAAAAGAGACGCGTGACCATACAATAAAACGAATACACAGAGTTTGATTGACAGGTTCAGCCAGGTGCAGGTCTTACCCGATGCCCGAGGTTATGTGTACTGGTTGTACGCAGCCGAATAGTCTCAGTAACTAGTCTTCTTTTAATACGCGTACTTTTCTTTTATTTGTTAAAAATTTATTCAATTTTGTAAAAAGATAAGTATATATCATTTCTTATAGATTTTTTTTCACGAGAATATCTCAGAGGAGTTTTGCCAATCAGTTTAAAGTAATGTTTAACACGAGCGCTATTTTGAAACAATTAAATTGTCAGAGAGTTCCGAATGAAATCTGATGAACGTTTCACACGGTTCTCGCACGCTTTGCCCGAAACGATTTACACGCTTTACCCGAAACGCTGCACGCTTTGCCCAAAACACTAAACGGTTTACACGAAACGCTTCACGATTCACACGATCCGCTAAACGGTTTACACGAAACGCTAAACGGTTTACACGAAACGTTTCTCGCACGAAAGTCGCACGCTTTTTTGGTGTAGTAGTACGTTTCAGGGTCTGTACTAGAATGCGCAAAATCATGGGTAATTAAAACTTTAGTTGACCGTCTTATAAACTTAAGATAAACAAAATAGGTTCCTATTAGTGGTTTACTAGATTGCAGTCTTTGGAACTGATGGGTGTCGATGATTTTCACAAAGAGAGGGTGAATCCTAATATTAGTAATATATCCTAATACCGAGAATTGGGTCATTGAAAGTCCAGAAAACATGCAAAAATCTTTATTTAGTATCTGAATGAATTAGTTCTAATATGTGATCTCAATTCCTAAAATAAATGTTAAAAATAATTATGCGTCGTGATATTTTATTATTATTTTCATGAAATCATTGTACATTTCTGTGCGAACGATGGTTGTTCTTGTTTATATTGAAATTTCAAAATGCCATATCTCTCATAATCGTGCGTGATGTTAACAGATGTTGGTTTGAAATATTAACATTTATTTTAAGAGGTATTCGTATTTCGTTTACGATATCCAAACTCTTCCCTGTTTTAACTCTGATTAAACCCGCCCGAATCTTTAATTGTCTTAAAGGGAAACCATTACGTGTTTTACCTGCTTGTATAATCTCGGATTTATCAGATCGATTTAGGCTAAAAATATCAAAGGGGATTATACCCTTCCCTTCAAAAATTAAGATGCATATATTTGCCTATCAAGATGTTGACTTTCCACCCATTTTTTTCTAAGAATCTCAATTAAGTCAATTTCGTGCGATATGCTGATGTCACGTGACAACATGATACGTATCATATAACAAAATGACATATGACAAAAGAGGTTATACTTTCCTGACAGAAAAAAATCATTAAACTTTACATCTTTTTTAAAAGCGTTTGATTTAAGAATTGTAATTTACAGCATATAGGTAACTTTTATAATTATTTAAAGACATGTGTTGTCACCGTTATTCATAGTCATAATAAGTCAATAAAGTATAAAGTATAAATATTGAGATTTTTATGCGAAGAAACCATACCACTTATTTTACCTGAGTATGATAATGATGTGTTAATAAGATAAAACTAGAGGTCGTGAGTTCAAGCCCAGGCCGAGGACGAGGACGAGTTCCAATATGGCGATGCACAAAGGACCTTATATATAAATCCTTCACTATTGGCAGATAAATGTCAATTTGAGAGTTTTGCAATGATTCATTATATATAAAAAAAAACAATGACAAACATTGGATTTTAATTACCTAAAAAATGAGCATTTGAGTGGGTTTTTTTTCGCACTGGTGTTCTAAAAAATCATATTGTTTTTTTTTAATTAACAGAACTAGGTAAACGTATCCAAACACGAAACAGGCAGACCATTTTTTAAAGAAACCCATCTTTGATAACTTTTACAATACAGGTTTACAAAATAAGATTGAAGTCCCCTACCTTGTTCTTTCTTAGGAAACTCCGTGTTTTCCCAAATGCATGTACATTTAGCAATAGTAGTTAAAAGCAACACTGTCAAATTATTTCCTTACATTTTTTTATAAGTATACAGGTGCACATTTATCAAAAACTTTTCCCTAATAACAGGAAGATTGCTGGTTTATGTACACACACCAATAATATATAACTATTAACATTAAAATACAATTTTTGAAATGAACATTATATTATTTAATTATATACTTTAAATATTTTTGTTTTGTATTTGTAGTTATTCGTTAAGATTATTCATTTATTTGATATTTTGTTTTGCGTGTCTGTGCAACCACGCTTACCAACTGTATAGAATTTTATGTTGTGATACTTCTACGTTCGCACTTAGTGTGTTGGTTCATTTAAATCTTGTAATGTTTGAAAGCCTTGATATCTGTCATACCGGTGTTATATAATGTTATAAAAAGGAAAAAATGAAACCGAGATCAAACTATTATACGATAATTTCAATCAGGTTCAATATTTCGCTACAAAATATTGCATCCTCTATAAATTCTCTGAACCCGTAGTAAAATGGTACTTTCTATGTAGCTTGTAACAAGAGATTTGATTGGCTAGTAAGCTGGAGGTAAATTTCCGTACACCCGATTTGAGTCGGAGGTATATAACATGACATCACGATTCATTGTCTCTCTAAACGGAAGGAAAGTGTTCAATTGGAACTGTGAATATTATTTTCAAGTCGGAATTTTGTGTAAAAAGAATAATAACAAACTTTATTTTTAAACCGTTTATTATTTTTGATTTATTAAAAATGATGGTTTAATTTAAACTTGATCATGTTATACGTAAACGGTATATCTTGAAAGCGTAATACATCCTTGAGTGGACATGAAAAACGGATTTCTTTGGTTGCAATTCCGAAAATTATGTAGTGTTTTTCTTCAGATTATTGTCTTTACTTATAAACGTTTTTGGTTTTTTTGCAATTAGTGAATAGATGGCGTATTATTAATATTGATGACGGAAGAGTTTAACCAACCCCAATGTCTATTTCTGTGCGAACGATTGTTGTTCTCATTTATATTGAATTTTCAAAATGCCATATCTCTCATAATGTTGCGTAATGTTGACTGATATTGGTTTGAAATATAACATTTATTTTAAGAGGTATTGGTATTTCATTTACGATACCCAAACTCTTCCCTGTTTTAACCCACCCGAATCTTAAATTGTCCTAAAGGAAAATCATTACGTGTTTTACCTGCTTGTATAATCTCGAATTTATCAGATCGATTTAGGCTAAAAATACCAAAGAGGATTATACCTTTACCTTTAAAAATTAAGATGCATATATTTGACTTTTATGATGTTGACTTTCCACCCATTTTTTTCTCTAAGAATCTCAATTAAGCAGTCAATTTCACGCGATATGCTGATATCACGTGAACACGTGATACCTATCATATAACAAAATGACATATGACAAAAGAGGTTATACTTTTCTGACAGAAAAAAAGGCATTAAACCACATCTTTTTTAAACACGTTTTATTTAAGAATTGTAATTTACAGCATATAGGTAACTTTTACAGTTATACAAAGACATGTGCTATCACCGTTATTCATAATCAACATAAGTCAATAAACTATAAAAATAGAGATTTTATGCAAAGAAACCATACCACTTATTTAACCTGAGTATTAGTTCTGTTGATAATGTGTTAATAAGATAAAACCAGAGGTCGTGAGTTCAAGCCCATGACGAGGACTAGTTCCAATATGGTGAATTACAAAAAACTTAATATACAAATTATTAACTATGGGCAGATATATGATCATTTTTTTTTACAGAAAGGCATATTTAATAACTTTTTACAATACAGGTTTCACAATATAAGCTTGAAGTCCCCTTCCTTGTTTTTTTTTTCTTAGGAAACCGTGTATTCCCAAATGCATATACATGTAGCAATACTGTAAAATTATTTCCTTGCATTTTTTGATAAGCATACAGGTGCACATTTCTCAAAAACTTTTCCCTAATAACAGGAAGATTGCAGGTTTAGTTACTCACACTAATAAAATATTACTATTAACATTACAATATCATTTTTAGAATGAACATACTATTTTTTTTTTATGTTCACGGGTAACCAAACTATCTTTAGTGTAAATTATAGGTTTTCATTTTTTTCTTTTTCTTTTTTTTTTTTCTAAATTACATATTTTTCTTTTCTTTGTGTATGAGAAAGACCATCGATGATAGTAAAACATTCATATGTTTTTTTAATTGTTTGTAATCTTCTACTGCTCCTTCCTTTGAATTAAATTTCAAACACGGAGTGTAGATTCATAATGAAAAACTATATATCAAGTTTCGTGTCGTTCCTTTATATCAACAGGTGTTTAATGAAATTATTTCCATATGTATTAATGCTAATATTCTAGCTGTGTCTCAATTTGAACAAGGTGAGATACTAGAAAACGGGAAATTACCAAGCAAACCCAACTGTACATCACATTCGGCATTCGTCACTTGTTATCAACAGCTCTTATTTAACTTTTAAACGTATCCGGACCTTTATAACCGGATTAGAAACACGCTATGTTTTACAATTGAAGTCGCAATGGCAGATGGTGGAAGACGGAGATCCGAGAATATACATTATGAGGTACTAATGTAGGAATATTCACAGGTGCGACATCATCGTCAAGTTCTGCAAACTATGCTTTGGGGAAAAAAGCGCAGAATTAAACAGTTATCTCCATTACTGAAGTAGTTAACACTGTTCTCGAAAAAGTTTAGGTGGATGAGATTATTGAAAACTATATCTCTTTGATGCAATTTTTCTTTGTGCGACAGCCAAGCTTTCTTTTTTATAACAGAGGGCTTTCGTGTTTATTAAATGATGATATAATTTATAAACTTCATGCGAATTATCAATTGGCGAAGTTCATTTACTATCTTGATTTTGACGTTGATACTATTCCATGTTATATCAAATCGACTCTAGAGATTCAACGGTTTGATAACAATATATATTTATTTTTATTTTTTGATTCAGAATTGATATTTTAAAAGACTAGGTGGTTGTTGCCAATGTTATAGTTTATATCAATCTCCTTTAGATGAGAGCTCTGTATAATGATAAAGGAACATGTTTATATTTTAAAGCTAAAATATTTGACATATTTTCCTACTTTTTTCTAGTTTATGGCCAAAAGTATCGCATTTAAAAGCCTATTGTCAACCTAAAGGGGATTCCTAGGCCTTCTGAACATCCTGACTTCCTTTGAAGAAAAGCATTACTTAGAGGAAGTACCCAATAAATAAGTAGCAGTTATTAGATCCCACAAAATTTTTGAACCGATTGCACTAAAAGTTTTTTTTTTTTACATTAAAAAAGTTTTAAAGAAAGGAGGTATCATTAAATCTTGTGGTGCAGCATTGGAACGAATGTTTTTACAATCTAGAGAAACTTTCTAAATCTAAACAAAAAAATCAAAGTTTGCACAGTTATATCTTTATTGTAGCTGCCAGTAAAAGTAGATATTTATCTGTAATATTTGAAACAAGGTTGTTTAAATGGTGCAGTACATTGCTTATGCAATTATTATTTACAAGTCTTGTGTTGACATGTTTAAATAGACAACCTTTCCCTGACTATAAATGAAAGCAGCATAATTAATAGTTCTTACATACAATATATGAAATACGATTTGAAAATACATATAAGTGTTTGTATAAACAACACTATCAGTCACTCAGTGCAATAAGATATTTTATTTTTATTTCACATATCATTGCAAATGGATTGAAGTAATTTATAAAAGTCGAAAATCAGATGATTTGCAATGCGTTTTTTTATCAAACAAATTAAAGTTTGTTCTGCTGATATTGCATTAAAATGAATTCATCAAATAATAAACATATAATGCTGTTGACAAATAGAATGAAACCCAAATGAGACTGCTTGACGTTCAAAAGATCAAAAAGGCCAAAGTGATCATGCCGATTGATAGATGTTTAAATTTAAAGCAATAGGAGGCGCATTTTTAAAAAAAAAAAAAAAAATTTTTCGTTTCTGTTTTGTTTTTTCTTTTTTTTGTTTTTTGTTTTTGCTGCAAAAACCTGCTGGTATGATAAGTCTGTAAATAATTTTAACTCTAATGATCAATAAGATTTGAAAAAATCATTAAATTTTTTTTTCAGAAGATGGGGGTATCTTTTAAGGAATATACTCCATTCTCAAAGAATATTCATAAGCCCCGCGTTTGATTTTAAAACGAGGCTAAGGTCGGTTGATCGATTAAAGCACAACAATGGCGGCTGCAACGCAAGGGAAGAACGATCGACATTGTTGCGTGCCTCAGTGTACTGGCAACGGTCGTTTAAACCCGGAGTTATCGTTCCACAAAATCCCCATCAATGATGAACTCCGAAAATCATGGATTCATGCTATCAGAAGGGATCCAGGGCCACTTTTTAACGTAAGGTTTAATGGTGAAATAACTTTGTTTACAACACTGTACAATCTAGGTCACACATATTTACATCAGCTTATCGTGATTTGATGTCCATCTTGCCTCGTATCTATCCTGATATGCACATAAAGATACGAGTAACATCTTTATAAATTAGATTTAACCGGAACCTGCATGCATTAGGTTAAAATTTTGTAGTGAACAGGTGAATGCAGTACATGTACTGTAGCGTTACTCTTGTCACATGATTAAACATAGATAAAATGTTCTAGTGTAGCCTCAACACGGTTAGATTATTCTTTCTAGATAAAACAATGTTACTATTATAAAAAAAATAAACCACAACAAACATTCTGAATATTTTATGGATATTTCTAGGAAGTAGACCCATATATAATATCTAATGTTTACAAATTATAACATCTACAACTGAAAGGAATGAAAAGGGAATGGATAATCAGACTGGGCAGGACGAAGAGTATAACATTTTGTCTCAATTTTTTGAACCCCTACAGTATTACATTATTTATTAAACTTAGATTTCAAAAGAAGCTGTTGTTTGTTCGAGACACTTCAAAAAAGAAGATTTTAAATGGACTCCAGTAAGGAAAACTCTCAGACCAAGCAGTGTTCCATCGTTATTTAACTGGAGCAAGGAGTCAACCCAAAGGAGACAGATCATTAAAACTCCACTCCCCCAGAAACGTCGCAAGACTGATGATGATGCAACCGACAATGACGAAGAGCTAGGTTCATCTAATTGGTTACTCCATGAAAACAGGTAAGTCATTGAGTAAATTAATTATAATACATTTTATAATATCCATCTTCCTGTGTGGGATATTATAATTATATACCTATTTACTGGCTATGAGGTCAATACCAAGTATATTTTGTAATATTATATGTACAAAATTTATACAGAGGTATAAATGGAAAATATTAAATCTTTCATATCAAGGATAAGTTATGATTTAATGAACTGAACTGTGCAAATATTCAATTTGATCAATTTGTAACATGCTGATAAATTGAATATTAAGTTTAAGTTTTTCAGGTGTTCTGCTGGTCAGAATGCAATGATGCTGGATCATCAGTTTTAAATCATTGTCAAAATAATATTCAGTTGTCAAGCTGTGAAATAGAAAATCAGTTTGCAACTGTAATATAACATTTTTGATGATTTACTTATCACCAAATGTGATGGTCGCTGGACGACTCATTCTCTGAAGGGCTGATGCTGGAACATCAGTCCAAGATATGAAAAATGCCTGTAATGTAAGTATCACATATAAATATTAGAAAATTAGATTTAGTATTTTCAACATTTGAATTTTTAGCTGTCCATTGGCAGAAGCTAATGTGGCTGTAACTTCAGACAAAGAGAGAATCCAGATGCTGGAAAGCATGATCAAAGAACGGGATGAAAACATTGAAAGACTTCAGCAGAGGCTTGCCATAGAAAGATTTGGGGTTGAGAGATTTTCTAAAGATGATTCAATGATTATGTTCTACACTGGTTTTATGACATTTTCAGTTTTCACCACTGTTTTTGAATTTATTAAGCCAGCAGCTACCTCCATGACAAGTCATTATTTTAAAATGTCAGCTATTGGTAACCCAAATCTGACTGGTAGGCAAAGAAATATGCTTCTTATTGATGAATTCTTCATGTTTTTGTGCCGCCTCAAATGTGGTATGATGGCGCAAGATCTTGCGGTTCGATTTAATTGTCATGTTTCGACAGTAAGCAGAAAAATCATTACCTGGGCAAATTTTTTGTATTTTGCTCTTGGCAGTATTAATATTTGGCCATCTCGAGAACAGGTAGATAGGAAAATGCCCGATTGCTTTAGGACTCTGTACCCCACAACACGAGTTTTAATCGATTGTACGGAAATTAAAACTGAGAAACCCTCCTCCTTAGTGCTTGGTTCTAAATGTTATTCCTCATACAAAAGTACACACACATGGAAGGGACTGGTTGGAATAGCACCTCATGGTGCTCTTACCTTTGTTTCAAGTCTTTACACTGGCTGCATGTCAGATGTAGAGATTACTAAGCTTAGTGGTCTGTTAAATTTACTTGACCAGGGGGACTCCATTATGGCAGACAAGGGGTTTGTACTGAACAAAGTTTTAGAGGGGACTGGGATAATTATCAATACCCCACCTTTTCTAATGAGTCAGGGGCAATTTACTCTGCAAGAGGTTGAGGAGACTCAAGCTATAGCTAAGCTTAGAATACACATTGAGCGCCATATTCGCCGTGTCAAAGAGTTTCATATTTTTGATGGTGTTATTCCACTTAGCATGGTTGGGACAATAAATCAGATTTGGACTGTTGCAAACTTGCTGACACTCTTCAGAGGGCCTTTGGTTAAAGAGTGGGCATAAATTCTTAATTGTCTACAGAGATTTATCAAATTTCTGATAGATACATCACAATTCTGAATGAAGTATGCATTAAAATGTACTCTGGCTATGGAAATCCAGTATTTTCTTTGAAATGTGTGTGGTTACCCTTTTTCATTAACAAAGAAGAGATTTATTAAGCATTGAATTGCAAAATCAATCCACCATTAATAAGTTTCTTTTATGAATAAGTAGTAATTTTTTCAGAGTTTTTGAAAAAATATAGTTAATAACAATTATTAAAACACTGACTGTACCAAAAATGTACTTATTGTTGGTGAAAAGAATTGAAATTTATTTCATGTTTATGCATTCAAATTAAAAAATGATTAAAAAAGAACAGATCCATTTTTTCCTTCATTTCCTGCCAGATGTCAGCATCAAAACGGAGCAGTTCCAAATGTGACTCCTCAGGTGTCCACACAAACAAGTGACACCACTTCAGCCCAGTTACTCCTAACTGTGTCATTATCTGGTGGAAGTATTTGTGTGTTTCTTTCAGATGGTAACCATTTTCATCCTTAGACAGGTAAACACAATCAGCTAATGAATTGACTGGACACTTGATTTCCAGCAAACCATGAGGAGGATCCAGGGAAGGGCAGAACACTTTCCTGTCTGGGGTGGCCGCTAACCAAGGTGACCATGGGCTAATCACAACACCACATGGATATATGTTTACCTCCTCATCCATTGCCTTTAATGAAAACAAATTATGATTATGAAAGGTTAACACAAAATTGGTAAAGGAAAATATTTTATGAATTTATTGTTGTTGGTACATTATTTACCTGAACATAAGCTAGAGCAGCAGTAGCTTCGCATGCTAACCCATGTCTCATGGCAGATGTCAGAACCTTGGGGCTTGTCTTTAGTCTGGCAACAAGTGGTTCAGGATCTATGAAAAGTAATTGCAGTGTACAGTTCAGTGTTATTATACCGCATACATAGATAATATTAGCATTTTGATGGAAAAGAGACAGATATGTTATTTTTTTCTTCATACATATTTAACCATTGCATAATAAATTGCCAATTATTTTTAAAGTTCGTTTTATTGTATCATGCTAATATATTTACCTTTTCTTCTGCGGACAATGTCACCTGCTACCGAAGCAGTTATACGATCCTGACGAATCTTGTGCCACTTTGGGTCCTCTGATTGTAGTCGGGTGGCTTCTTCTATCTCGTTGGCCTGGACCTCAGAGATTGAGAGCGACTCCAGTTTCAATGTTCGACTGTGGTCCAACACTACAGAAACACTATTACGCATGACATTCCTCACCGGTAAAGGTGGAAAGTCTTCAGCATCCATGATGTTCAGCATGTAGTCGCTGTGAAGTTTCTGTTGTGTTGCTAAAGAAGATCCCTTTGGGAAATTTCCAAACTTTGTGCCGACATCTTTCTGTTGGTGTTCTGGATCTACCACTGACAAAAAAAGACAAGATTTATCAATGTTTGAAAGGGCAGAACACAGTTCCTCCAGTGGTAGGCACTTGGTGTTGATGGGATTATACAATGTAGACTTTATTCCCTTGGTTGGTTTCCTGGGATTGCTGGGAGAATATCCCATTACTGTGACATCAGTGGAGGCACTTCCGCCGATCTTCTCCCCTAAAATTGTGAATAAATAGTATAAACATGTACATAATCAAATCTTACACAAATTGATTTAAAATATTTATATCCATATTAAGATATTGCATGTTACATGTAGGTATATACTTGTATATATAATTTTATTTATATATTATTTTTTAATTATTTCAACAATTGTTTTTGAAAGGGGGAGGGGTGCAGGTCTAGGTAATAATAAATTGTATATACCTCTCGGAATATGCCAAGTTTGAGGCAAGGATGTCTTGGCAACATCTGTAGGAACCGCCTTAAGGTTGGACGCTTTCATGTGGGCTAAAGAATAAAGAAGGCCCACAATGTGTCCACATGATCCCGAGGTACCAATGGCACAGGAGCATTTGCTGCCTTCCCTTCCAAATACTGGCCCCTTCTTTATTACTACCTGTGAATCATATCATATATATTATTGTCAAAGTTTGAAAAAATAATTGTATTCTCGACTTGCTAGTTAGAAATAACAAAAACTTATAAAGCAGTTTTTTCCTAGTGTTTCTGTTTAAAGTATACAGATATGCTTACTTAAATTTGCAACTGTATATATTTAATGATGTTAATTATAAAAACCTCCACATCATGAGGGGTCTCATTCTTCTTCTGAGATCTGAAGCACTTCGCTCTTACAAGACACCCATCAGTACCATCCAAAGCGTACACTAAAAATTCAAAGTCATAATTGATTTAGACTACATCAGGTTGTAAGTAGGGGCCTACACATAATATCATCTTTATCAATTCAACGGTTCGGTTGCACGAACGTCAGTTAGATTAACTTTTAGTTAAAACCGTTACTAGCTGTTATATTTTTTTAATGGCAAGTTACGTAAGTAATAGTTATAATTTAACTGACGTTCGTGCAACCAAATCCAGGTATGCTATATGGATATTGTCACAACCATTGCAATGCTTAGGCTAGCCTATATATTTGTGTGTAAACTTGTGCGATATCTCTGTATCCATTAAGTATTTACGTGTTTCACACAGCCGGAGATTTTTGTCTGTTTATAAACAAAGTACATGTAACTTAGATTTGTTTACATGTCGTACAAAACCGAAAATAGGCAATTACCTCTTACATCTGTGACGTATTTTTCACTGAAGTATTTGTAGCCCTTGGTAATTTCTTTTGCTCCATCACTTTTGCTACACTTTCGAACAATATCTTCCACAAAACCGAACGTAATAGTGGGAACAACAGACAAATCGCGCGAAGTTGATTTTACTTTCACTTCATCAGCCATGATTGTTGTTACCGACGCTAGCCTCGTTTTGGATGCGATATGAATATTCATTACGATCTCATTAAGAAAGGAGTATATAGCAGTTCTTCGACAATAATTCGATTTTGCTCTATTTATTCACACAAAAATATAGTAATATATGAATCATAATAATATAAGAAATCTAAAAACCTGTGTTAATTTTACAGAAACTGTTACATTACTTAAATGTACGCAAGAAAACATACTGTGTCGTAGTGAAATATCAAACCCTATAATGAGGTTCCGAATTATATTTTTGTTCGTTGTGAATGATTATAAAAAATATTGAAAAGGTTAAAATTCTTTACGTTTAACAACTATTTATTTTCTTTTGAGGAAGGTGTCCAATTTACGTATAACATGATTATAAAAAAGAAACTATACCAATTTTACCTATGAATTTTGTTAAGGTCTATGTTTGCCCTACTTCTATTTTGTATTTTTCCTTCGGACTTTTGATTCTGAAAACTGGTCCGTATTACCAAATTTCATGATTAATTATAAGTACCATTTATTTTATAGATACAAACAACATATCTATTTCTATTTAGTTTATTTGCAAACGTATAATACATTTTTGCACTATGAATAAAAAGCTAAAACGTATATTTATAAGTCACTGTAAAATATTTTATACAATAATAAGTAAAATATAAGTAAATTTTAGTTAAGTAAAAACAAAGGATAAAAAAAAAATATTTTATATGCTTAACCGAACAAAGGCAGAGTAAAACATGTACATATCATGTAAATAAGCACGTTTTCTGTTTCTTGCAAAATACACACACGTCTTATAAATTATCAATAAAAATATTATAACAGAAAATGATTATTGATATGTGGGTTTCTTTGAAGTACAATATGCGTTTACATACTAATCCAAAACAGTTTTAACATTTTCATACTGAGCATTATACATGTACTACCTGTATCAGTATGATATTTTTACTGAATGTTTTCTACTGAAATACCATAATCTGCTGGTAATTTTTTTTTAAATTACAATTTAGCATAATCAAGTTTATTACGTAATGAAAATTGATATTTATATATAATAAATACAGTTTACTATCAATAAGCTTAAATCGTTTTCAAGAGGAAAAGTAATGAAACATTGAATTACATTGTGGTATAAGATTTTAAGTACAAAATACATCTTTCAAAGGACATTTTTAAAACTTCAAGTACTGACTCAATGTGTACATGTAAGTTCTATCTGACCATCTATTTGTAATCATTTTTTACATTTTAAACAACGTTGTCTATTTAAATACAAAGTATCCTTACATACAATTTTTGAAATAATGTTATTTATTAGCTTCATATCTGTTTAATAAACACGCCAAACTCTAACATCCTTTCTCAATTACAAAAATTGTTTTTTTGCATTGTCTTTAACAAACTAATACAATCATTGAAAATGCTCCAAAAATGTAACTGTTAAAAGTGTTTGATATCTAGTACTTAAACAGCACCTGCTTCTTTCAACATTTCTATTAAACTCGAATTTTCCCTATCATATGCAACCATAAGTGGTGAATTATCTCTAACGCCTAGACATCAGCTCCAGCTTTAATTAGCTCTTCAACTACTTCCAGTTTCTATGTGTAACATGCTGCTGTCAACGGAGTTTCCTTTTCATATACCTGGTTGACATCTATCCCTGCTTTGATTAACTCTTTAACTACCGCCTGGTGTCCAAAATAACAAGCAGCGGTTAACAAGACTGAATCGTCTTTATGTATTTGACGGATATTTACTCCTGCATTTATCAATTTTAACAATATGCTAGAATGTCCCTCATAGCACGCAACTTCTAAAGGTGTTATGAATTCATTTCTCATATTGACATCAGCTCCTGCTTTTATTAGCTCTTCAACTACAGACAGGTGTCCCTGATAACACGCAACGATAAGGGGTGTTCTTAAACCATCTTTTAAATTGACATCAACTCCACTTTTTATTATGTTTTTAACCACACTCAAACATCCTTGATCACATGCGCTTATAAGTGATCTTTGATTGGGGTCTTTGAGATTTGCATCAGCTTCTATTCGAAGCAATTTGTTTACTATGTGTAATGCTATTTCATGTGTGTCTTCTGTTTTGCCATCAGCACCAGCTTTCATCAACAATTTAACTATTTTCAAATGTCCACCATCATATGCATTTGTTATGGATGTTCTATTTCCATCTTCAAGGTTTACATCAGCTCCCTCCATAATCAACTCTTCAACTATATTAATATGACCCTCTTTACAAGCAAATGTTAATGGCGTTTTCAAATTGACATCAGCCCCTGACTTTATCAACTCTTTAACCACATCTAAATGTTCCTTTTCACAGGCAAATGCCAGCGGTGTCTGTAAACAATCGGCTTTATTGACATCAGCCCCTGCTTTTATCAACTCAACAACTATACCTAGATGTCCGTTTTCACATGCAACATTTATTGGCGCATCAAAGCAAGCATTGACGTCGGCCCCCGCTTTTAACAATTCTACCACTATACTTAAATGATCATGTTCACATGCAGTTATTAGAGGTGGTATATAAGAGGTAGTATTGACATTAGCACCTGCCTTTAATAATTCCTTCACAATGTTCAGATATCCAGACTCGCATGCAATTGTCATTGGGTTGAGTTCGTTTTGCATATTGACTACACTTTTATCGATATATTTCAACAATATTTGAATAATCGTTAGATTCCCAGAATAACAACCTAGGCAAAGTAAGCGCCATTGTTCATAAGTCACCTCTTTGTTGTAAACACTAAAATGTGATTCCTTGCCTGAGTCAAATGTTGCAATTTGGCTATTCATAACTAAGTTTGATTTGTTATTTGATGTGGTTGCCATACAATCATATAATGAGCGTCCTGTTTCAAGGTTGGTGTCGTTCTGATTGATATTTGAAATACAACATGGACATTCATTGTATGAATTTTGGAATAGCTCACAGATAGTGCCTTTCTCCTTCACAATTTAATCTATTATATACTGTAGAATCTGATCATGTCCATAATATATCACCCAACTAATTGGCCTCACGCTGCTTATATCACCATAATTGTTCATATTATGATAACCTTTTTCATTAAGCAACAAACTCTGAATGATACATTCATGATAATAACCCTTTTTAACACTACGTTTTTCCGGTCTAAATATAGCCTTGTGTATTTTAAATGCTTTCGTAATCTCTGACAGAAAAATGGAATGCAGTTCAGTATATGATTTTGTTCTCATTATTGAAATAAAATGTTGAAGAACAGCAGGATGTTTCAAAGCTTCATTTCCAAACACATTACACCACTCCAAAGTTTCTACGTCTTGGAACAAACGCTCAGAAAGAATTGGATAATCTGACTCTTTCAATTCTATACACAGGTCTTTCACGGTTTCATTTTCAGAATAAGGTTTGCTTTGACGATGGCTGACACTCGTATCGGTTTCTATTTTACGTTTTTTAGGGCCATCTTTTTTCACTTTGATGTAGTAACAAATGTAATCACTACTCATGTATTGCAAAATGAGCTCTGGATACCGTCGACCAAAACTATAAGCAGTGATTTCGAGCATGGAACTGTGTATAAAAGTGAACTCATTGCCACACTTTTTTGTAAACGTTCCCACCATTTCTGATAGAGCATCCATAAATCGAAAAGTGTCTGTGTCATGAGGCACTTTACATTTTTTCAAAATCTTCATTTTCATCTCATCAAAATTGATTTTATCAATTGAACTTTGTTTATTTTCGAATGTATCTTCCGACAATTTGTTTTTATTAGCCATCAGTAAAACCAGTGATGCGTACTGACATCTGTTTCGTAATTGTACTGAATCTAATTCCTCAAGAATACAAGGCACTGGAGATATAAAGAAGGTTGGTCCATAACATTTGAATTTTTTTTCTTTACAAAACAGTTTGCATAAATAAGGAAACATATTTGATGACGATGCAAGATTTTCAGAAGTCAAAAGGTTTTTCTCTAAATCATATTTTGCAAATATCTGCAACTTGTCGTGATCATTCAATGCGTTTTCAACACTGTGTAACATTATTATATTCCTGCTTTCGAACAGAAAACAGCTTGACACAGTTTCATTTCTATAAATCATCTCTCGGCAAGTCATGATGAATTTTGTTTCCGACATGGTAGGTTTCCTAAGTCTATCTTGATACTTATTTAACGCGTTTAACTCCTCCATCTTTAAGCCAAACTCTCCTATAACATCATCGATAACAAAAACTTGGGGTTTGTGTGGATCACAGTAATCTTCGATCTTGTTTTTATCAGCTATCGGTAAAATTTCGTACCCTTCCTTTTGTAGTATCAGTGCTATGTGACGAGCCGTAGCTGTTTTTCCAGAGCCAGGGACACCAACAAATGTCACAAATGGTTGGTTTCTTGCTTTTACCAGCATGTAAGGATAGCTGTGTGATTCTACAAAACGTTTGTCATCTTCTTTCCATCTTGCTATGTCTTGTCTAAACATTTCTAAAAATATATTTTTCAAAATTATATTAAAATCATTTCTAAGATCAAAATTTTAATTTGAATCACAAAACAAATTTTTATGAATACATTATGTGTTTTAAAATCTTTTTGTCATTCTAAATTTTAAGTTTGCTTAATGTATGTCATGATTATGTCATATTAAATTGATATTCATACAAAATGCTAGTTTCATGTGGTAGATTTAAATTAGAAGGTATGCCAAAATTCAAAATGCTTTGTTAAAAATGTTTCTGTTTTTTAGAATTTTTATGCTGTTTAAAAGGATTTTTCTGTTTTGTTTTTGGGTTTTTTTCGGTTATATTAAATGATTTTTTCACGTCGTAGTTCCGATGGACAACTGAGATGAAAAAAAAATGAAAACAAAAGCAGTAGGGGAACGCTATAAAATTGCTGAGTTCATACCAGTAAGTATTTCAAAAATAAACGCAGTTTGAGCTCGGAGACTTTACAAGAACCTAAACACAATTTAAGCTCACTCCATATATAAAGTAATGAAATTAAAATACGAAATCTAATTTTATTTTTGTTTTCAAAGATCTAAAACTTAATACCCTTGACGTTTTTAGGAACACAGGCATTTCCAATCTTTTTTATTTCTGCTGTAAAAAACAAAAATCATTTTCTTAAAGCAATACATTCAAGAATTATCTTGTACGTGTATGATATCAAACAATATCATTTAAAATTGTAAAAAAAATATATACGAGGGTCAATCAAAAAATACGAAGACTTTTGTCATAGCTATGTTACTTAACGTCATATCATTACTAAATTTGGTAGACATAATTAAGCAATAGTTTCAGACAATTTGCAAGAAAAAAAGTTCATAAATTTCTTTATTTCTAAGAATTATTTAGAATTAAATCCTGCAAAAATAAGGTCACGGCGCAGGGTCAAAATTTATGTTATGTCAACAAAAAACCATATAATGTTGAAAGTATTATCTCTATAAATTTGGCTTAAAACCAAATTATATCAAAACTTCAAATTTAGTATAGTCATGGTATTTTATGTACCAAATAATGACGGGATATATTGTGTTGTCGAACAGATATTAGAAACTAAATTCAGATATTCCTCTTTAGAATTGACTAAAAACATCGACGTCGCCTGACATCACGGCGCAACGAGAAGTACAAATAAAATGGATTTAACTCAGGAAAAAGCCGATACAAGCTGTGAAAATGCTCAATGGTGCAAAAAATAAGTCAACAACTATTTGCAAGTTTGTGTTTAACTGTAATACATTTTGTGGGGGTGCTGGTCATTGTATTTTGATTATGAAACAGTCCGAAAGAGAGTAGAATATCTGTAAATATTTGGTCATAAAAGAAGTGACGTCAACCAACGTTCAGGGTTATCCTTACTGTAAACTAAGATATACACGGTTAGAAAATGAAAACATTGAAGAACTAACTTATGATTCTCGAGCAAATGTGTGCAAATAAGATGTTAAGTGGTTCATTGCCATTTTAAATTGTAAGAAGAAAGGCACAAGAGACTAAGCGTGATATAAAGATGGGGTTTATCTATAAACTGTGCGTGTTTAATCTTGACGTCATGTTTTGAATGTTACCGTGCGCCGTGGTGACAAAACATGTTGTTTTTAAAAAGGGGTAACAAAAATACCGTTTCATCAAATGGACTAAAACTTCGCATATCAATAACATAAGTGTTGGTGCACAGATTAATCTGTTAAGTATGACTTTCATGAAAAATATACGATAGACAGCCGCATTGTCTTCGTATTTTTTGATTGACCCTCGTATTTATTGGGATTGAAAAGAGCTATTGCAGTAACCTGATAAATCCAGAAGTTTTTCATCCACATTCAGCTATTCTTTGATGTAACTAAATTGTTGCTCATTGTCCATGGAACAGGTTTTGAGTTCCACTACTGAATCATGATACATAAGAGATGTACTTAACGAACGATGTCGGATATATCTTGCCATTTTGTGTTAAAAGTATAATCCGAGATTGAAATTTTAGAAATATGCCCAAGGTCATTCCTAATCAAACGAATCCTCTCTATGTTTGCCGACACACTCCTGTCACTCTGTCTTGGAGTGTTCCCCCATTTATTAATATGCGGTTGAATTTGGGTTATATTTCTTAATAAAACATACAGTAAAGATATATCAAAGTCCGAATAGTTTCCTGTATTTATCAGTGATTCTTGTTCTTTAGTGATCAGACTAGTTTTTTGTTTTGGTGCCTTGGCTAAAAATGTTTTCACTGTTTTTGACAAGGACGATATGGAAATCTCCTTCCTGAGAATAGCTCGCAGAACATCAGTACAAGGACCCTGAACAATGCGGGACAAACGAGCAAGGTTAGTCGTTTCCCGGGTTGAATGATATTTTGAATGAGCCATTATTTTTTATCCCACCATCCACTAATGGCATCTGCAAAAAGAAGAGCTGATATAGAAGCTTTTTTATTACAATAAAATGCCACATTTGATGTCTGTTTAGATGATTGATCGGGAACCGTTCCAAACTATTTTAAAGAAAGACTAGGAAACTATTTATTCTTGATCACGGAGAGGTCTTTTCACCTCATTATTTCTTTTAAGTCAGAAAAAGTTGCAAGTTACATTCTTAATTTACTGATCCAATCATATATGCATACGTTAGGTAAGTGACAAAAATTATTTTTAAAAATGTCTACAACGCATACATAGCATACAAAAAATAACAAAATTAGTAACAAATTGATGATTGATGAAGAACAAAATGAGAAATAACACAGACACACAGTTCATGGTTTTCTTATTTTAATGATGATTATTAAAATGTAAAAGAATGATAAAACATGATTGTGTTTGCAAAAAAAAAAAAAAAAAAAAAATTAAACACCTTTGTTTTTATCAAAATATTTTAATAAGTCTGTTTAACATTTAATTTATGCTCAGTGGTAGTTTGTTTGAGTGTATTAGCATAGAGCGGGACAATTGGAATAAATGGTTGTTAAAGTTTACGAGACAAAGCCAAAGTTTTTAGGTTGGGGCAAGTCCAAGGGATTGAATTTCACAATCATGACAGATATTTAGTTCCTTCTGCGCTCACCCCAACGATCACACCGTAAAACAACATTAAATAACATAACGACTTAGTAAGTTTTTTTTATTTTTTTTAATTGACTTTGACTTTGACCTTTATGTAATTTTGATATGCAAAGGTAAACTGTTCATTTTCAAGTGGTTTAATGCTCCTACGATGTATGGTTTAAAGATATAAATAGTCTAAATGTATTTAGTATTTAGATTGAAAATTCTTAACATAAACTAAAGGCATTAGTTTTAGTTTCAAGTCTCTCGTATCACACTTTTACGGTTTTAAAGTAGTAGCGATAACAAGCATTATTAATATGTGTAATAATTGTAACATTGCATATATAATAAGCATATTCTATACACTATTGATAAATACATGCAATCAATATAATCGTTTTTTTGTCTGTGATCTAAATATTGTCAAGAAATTAACAACTAAACTAGATCCACCAGAACATGTACATATGGTTGTACCTCTTATCATTTATCAGTTGTTTAATGATTTCATATGAATGTTTATTTTTTGTTGCGTTCCATAACAAGTTTTTGGCATGCCATACTTCGTATACATGTAGCGAGTAAATCATGGTAAACAATGTTGATTTGTTGTTAATGGCTTTTTGTTAATTAATTTGGCAGAACAAATTAATTAATATAGTATAAAGAATGTTGCCTTCTTCGTAGCAATATTGACGTCATAAACATATCGATCTGCCAGACATTCTTTTTGGATTTTATGCAACTTAATTTCATTTTAAAGGTCAGATGACCGTGATTTTTCTAAGATTGATAACAAAAAATTAAATAATTACAGCAAATGAATTTAAAAACTACCCAATATACATGCAGATAAACTTGGTTTCGTGAGGTTTATTTTCATACATTGCAAAGTAATTCAACATTATATGCTTGAAATGCCCTTTTTCGTAGGCTAATTTAAAAATGTTCACACCTTTTTTAACCGTTTTAATAATTTTACAAAAGTGATTAACACACGTATCAATATATTGTGGAATTATCATTATTCGTGGGGGACCAATATTTATTGCTTTCGTGGGTTACCCTTGCACATGAATTTACATCTTAACGAACGTATTTACAGGCATTTGTTTAGTATTAACTTACAAAATAAAAAAAATTGCTACCGAGAAAATTACGTCCTCACGACCCAGGAAAATGTTGGCTACCCACGGACATTGACCCCCCCCCCCTAGAATAAATATGATTCCACAGCATTTGACGTTACGTAAAACTAAGACAATTTATATTTCTTTTATTTAGCAAATCCGACTCAAATCGTATGCTTGATTAAAAGGTTCACTCTGTTGTATATTTTATACCCCCCCCCTCCCCCCTGGATAATGCACAGGAAATATGTATCAATTGATCTGAACTCTAATATTGAGATCGCATATAAAGATGTTGATTTCAATATTCAAAGAATTTTAAAAATGAAACTTAGTTAGAGTCGAATTTTTATGTTTTAATGATCTTAAAGAATAAAATAATCAGAGCAAGACAATGTTAATTTGCAACATGTATTGATTTTCTTTAAAATCATTAAAAAATGCTTATCACCTGCCATTAATCAAGTAACATTTCATGAGGTAAACGTTGAGAATAATAACAATAATAGGCACAAAAAAGGTTATCTTTTTAGTTTACAACGAACGCTCACTTTTGCATCAGCACAAATTTGGTTTAGTATATAACAAAGACAAAAAATGTCTATTGCATTTTTTAACAACAAAAATCGTTAAGTGTCAAAATAGAGTTTAAAAATCAGCCACTGAAGGTTTTAAGGGTAATGTTAAGTCGTTACTTCGAAAAACGTTATGTTTGTAAAATATAACAACAAACACACAATATACAGGGGAAAAAAACCGCTTACCTTTTCGTTAAACTTCTAAGAATATCGATTCATTTCTATCTCTTATCGTTTTTTGGGGGTGCCTATGTTTATTGTAACAACGCGATAACTTTCGTTAAATCTTGGCTGCAAAGGTATTTTGTAAAGGTAAGCATGTGCATTGGTTAATACTTTTAAAGAATGTAGTAGGTTCTGTGATAAAATAATCAATCCAACAGACCTGCAAGGGATTTATTAACACCCAACACTCTAAAACTCATATTCTGGTTCTCCCAAAAAAAGCGTAGACAGAACACAGAACTAAAATTCTGTTCATTGTAATTCATTAGACTTTTATGTTTTGTTCAATGACCCTTTGGTAAACAGTACTGAAAAATTTAAATCTCTACCATATATCTTTATTGAGAAAATGAATAATTAGTAGCAACAAGTTTTGCAAGGCGGCGCAATTTGCGATGTCGAAAACTTCCAGTCAATACGGTGTTGCTAACCCCCCCACATCGTTTACGATCACGGCATATGCGTTTTATTTTCGAAAATGTCTTGGGGAAAATTTTCTTTGGAAATGTACTCCAAGCGCACATTCAATATGAACTTTTCATGTGATTTTTAAAATTAAATTTTCTAGGTACAAACGATGTTACGATCTATCGACTTTAAAGTTACCCTGCATTACTTTTTGTCTTACGTCTGTTTTATTTGTCATTAAGCATTTTTACGTCCATTTCTTTCGGTCGGAGTTTTTTTTTTTCACTTATTGTCATCATAATCGTTCGAATATGTTCCATGTTGTTAGACTACTAAATAAATTCACAAAATGCATTTCTACGTAATCAACTTATTATGAAATAATATTTTTTTTAATTTAAGTTTTTATCATTTCAGAAGTACTTTTCCACGCATTTTTCATTTCAATTTGTTGAATTTAACTTTTCGTTTTTGGCATTGCTCCGCATGTCAAATTTAGAGGGAAGCGTATTAGGGCCGCAGCAGTATTTTTTATTAATTTGTTATAACAAATAAGTAATTTATTATAACAGATAATCAATTTGTTTCATCAAATTAGTGATTTGACAATTGTGATTACAGATTAGTAATTCGTTATAACAGATTATCAATTTGCTATAACAAATTATTAATGTTATAACAAATAAGTTATTTGTTATATCATATAAGTCATTTGATATAACAAATTATATATTTGTTATTACAAGTTATCAATGTGTTATAACAAATTATTTATTAGTTAAATCAAATTATCAATGGCATATCAAAAGCACAGAAGTATAATAGAATTGCACAAAAATCTCAAAGCGTTGAATTTTTTAATTATTTTTGATAAATTGAAATGGAATGCTCTATGATATTATCAATAAATTAATAATATTATAATAAATAATAATAGCAAAGTACTAATTGGTTATAACAATGTGCCAATCTGTTGTAACAAAATTATAATTTGTCATGACAAATTAACAATTTGCTATAACAAATTGATTAGTTGTTATAACAAATTATTAATTAATATTGCTGCGGCCCTAATACATTTCCGTAAATTTATGAAATAGCATACTTTCATTTCACTAATTTAAACTCAAACAATATTTGACTATAAAATATAACTTAAATGCAAATTACTTGAACCCTTTTTGGCACAAGTTTGTTTCATCTTTCTATGTCCTAGATTAACAGAATAACACCCCTTGCAATTGTCTACGCTGTTTTGGGACAATCCTCGTAAAAATATTAAAGAGATGATTGCATTTCAATATATACAACTACCAATATTTGTAGAATGTTTTTGAGGTTTGCAAATGTATTATATGTTTTTTTCTCGGATATATCTCTCCTGTTTTTTAATTGCAATTGACAATGCTTTGAAAATCAAAAGATGATTTGGATTTTATATGCACAATATCTTAAAACGTCAAAACTCTTTTTTTACCGGTTTATGATCAGGATTTAAAATCAAATACATAGAGTCTGTTTATTAGCTTTATTAGAATTTTTTTTTTTATTTCTCAAAAATACGCCGGTTTCTACTTCTAAATAAATTTAATGTTTTCAATCTTACGATGGGGGTGATATTATCAATCTCTTTTCTTAAAAGTATATTGTTAATACAGTTCTGCTAATAAATACAATTTTTTTCAGAATAGCATATTGTATATTCAGTTCTGCCAATGAATAAACAATTGTCATTCACGAACAACAAACAACAGTCGCACATGTTTTAAGAGGCCACATGTAAGAAAATGGCATACTGGTTGTTTAAGACAGGTGGTCTTTTATTCCAGGTTTCAAATTAATGAAGAACAAGAGGCCCATGGGCCACATCGCTCACCTGAGGAACAATAGGTATGATAAAATCAGCTTAATGGAGTCATAATACAAACTATCTGGACAATGTACAACAATACATGTAGATCCTGTATAAATAAAATCCATTTTCCCCTAGATATTCTTATGTTTATAAGCATTAGTCCCTTTTCTAACAGGATGATTATATAGTCATATCATATGTTGAGTATTGCAGTTCTCAAAAAGATCCTTAACAATAGTTTATATATGGGATATAAACTACATCATCCTCTGAACCTTCTCGTGAGGCCAACGAATTGTCCTGGGGCCAAAGTCTAAACAATTATAAAGAACCATCTGGCTGATTAATTTCTGAGAAGATTTTTAAAGATTTACCCTATATATTCCTTTGTTAAGCTTTGACCCCCCATTGTGGCCCAACCCTACCCCTGGGGATCATGATTTTCACAACTTTGAATCTACACTACCTGAGGATGCTTTCACACAAGTTTCAGCTTTCCTGACTGATTAGTTTCTGAGAAGAAGATTTTTAAAGAGTTACTCTGTTTATTCCTATGTAAAACATCGACCTCCCATTGTGGCCCAAACCTACCCCCAGGCTTATGATTTTCACAAATTTGAATCTACATTACCTGATGATGCTTCCACAAAAGTTTCAGCTTTCCTGGCTGATTAGTTTCTGAAAAGAAGATTTTTAAAGATTTACTCTATATAATCATATGTTAAACTTCGACCCCCCCCCCCCCCCATTGTGGCCCCACCCTACCCCCCCCCCCCCAGTGGTTATTATTTTCACGACTTTAAAACAACTTTGAATCTACACTACCTGAAGATGCTTCCACACAAGTTTCAGCTTTGCTGGGTAATTAGTTTATGAGAAGAAGATTTTTAAAGATTTACTCTATATTCCTTCGTTAAACTTCGATCCCCCATTGTGACCCCACCCTACCCCCGGGGGTCATGATTTTCACAACTTTGAGTTTACACTACCTGAGAATGCATCCACACAAGTGTCGGCTTTCCTGGCCGATTAGTTTCTGAGAAGGATTTTTAAAGATTAACTCTATATATATTCCTTTGTTAACTTTGATCTCCCATTGTGGCCCCACCCTACCCCCTGGGGTCATGATTTTCACAAATTTGAATCTACATTACCTGATGATGCTTTCACACAAGTTTTAGCTTTCCTGGCTGATTAGTTTCTGAGAAGAAGAGTTTTAAAGATTTACTCTATATATTCATTTGTTAAACTTCGACCCACCATTGTGGCCCCACCCTCAGGTGAGCTAAACAGGTTAAGTTTTCAATACAATAAGTTGTTAAAGTTGGTTTCTTGAAGAACAGACTTTGAAAATTTTCTTAATAAATATTGACAATTTTTTTACTTTTTTAATCTTTAGTTTTTAAGATATGTGTACAAACATAGAATTGTAAGCAAATCTCTTTATCTTGCCTATAATTCGAAGCTTAACACTTAAATATGGTTAGTAAATAGAAATTGTAAACAATTAAACACAAGAAACATGCACTTAATGTATAACAAATAAAGAACACAATTCATTTTTTCGAAATGAATCATATATATACATGTATATACCTACATATTTCCGTCAGCGATATCAAACTCTATTTAAACTGAATAAACTCGAAAAAATGCCGATCATCTCAACAAAACCTATTGCATTAATCTATCATTACGCAAAAGATAATGCCGAATTACCGATAGAATGAATTGTATTTCAGTATGTACCTACCCCTACATCAGATTTTGCTTAATTTGCGCAGGTAAACAGTTAACTGTTTGATTTACCGAAGTCTCTGTTTGATTTAATACGTAAAAATCACGAAATACAGACGATAGTTTCCAGGTTACAAAGCATAAATAATGAAAACGAAACGAAAATCAGAACAAGCGAATACCAACGTCATGTGTAAAAACTGTCAACGCATTGAAATATTTAGCCTCAATTTACTTCACAATATCGGCACCAATATATTTTGCATGTTTCAAAATTTCCCTTCATACGCGAACTGTTGCACAACAAGCAAATTCATCATAGTCAGATCGACCCTTTTTCATATGTCATGGCTGCTTTAAACAAAGAACCTCGTTTTAGAAGTATGGAATACGAGTCTAGGTAAAATGGGTATGCAAACCCGGGCCGTGGCAAAATAAAAGCCGGGGCAGATCGGCAATCGTCAATTCCAAATACGCATTATTTTGCAGCAATATTTACAGCGAATACAAATATACTAGTCCATCAAATATCCTGAAATTTTATTGAGATTGGCAGATTAATAACTGCCAATCTTTTGTTTTGCCCTGGCCAAGTCTTGCCTACCCATTTTACCGGATGCCGAGCCCGAAGCTATTAAACTGATTGAAACACGCCTTTCCTTTATTATTATTTTCGTAATAAGTCAGATTTGAAACAGAATTGCCCCTTAATTTTTGAAATTTATATTTTCCTTCCTATAAGGATAATATATGCTAAACTACGTTGAATTTGCCTCGGTAGTTCTTGAGAAGAAGATTTTTAAAAATGCACCCCCCTTTTTCTACAATTTCAAGGTTTTCTCCGCTTTGAAAACAGATCGGACTTTTATTTCTGCAATTTATATTCGCCCTCCCATAAAGATGCTTGGTGCCAAATTTGGTTGAAATTGGATAAGCGGTTTTAGAGAAGAAGTTCAAAATGTAAAAAAATTACGGACGGACAGACGGACGACGGACAAAATGTGATCAGAATAGCTCACTTGAGCTTTCAGCTCAGGTGAGTTAAAAACCATCGAGTACATTCATGTTTGCCCTATTGCACAGATTTGTTTATAGCAACTTTAATGGCGGCCTACACAGAGATGGGGAGTGCACTGTTCGGGTTGCTGAATAAACAGTTTATAGTAATTTTAAATGACCGTTTTATTTCAATTTATCTATCAAGGGATTAAGATCAAAATATTTTTTAGCGAAATACGCCCGAACAAAAATGTTCAGTTGATTAAATGTGCTAAACAAACAGAAGTAGCGTTTCCGTACAAAGGCTATGTACTGAACTACGATAGCCAATGTTTTACCTCTTAAAACAAAGTGTCAAAATTCCATTAGGATGTATAATAAGCACCCCTTTATTTATCTGATAGAAATTATCAAGCAAAAAAGTGCGTATTTTCGTGAAGTTGCTGTACAAGTTAAGTTGTTAAGCGCAAGACTGGCCGTTTAATAACTTTTTAATGACGTATTTAAATGCAGATATATAAACAACACAAAAATGGTGTTATAATCAATTATCTAATTAAATCCTTGCAAACTTCAAATAACAGATTCGATTATTTGTCATTAACTCATTATCAGCTTTCGAAGTTAAATTTTTTTTTCGATACGGGGTCACATGTCAGAAGTCAGAAGTCATGTCACAAAAGATACAAAATGGCCGTTACAACCAGGCATGT